>NC_139917.1:13054296-13199296 GCF_963514095.1 Eutrigla gurnardus
TTCTTGTCCTGTGCTTTCTTTCAGGGGGAGATTTTTCTGGAAGTCCATATTCCCATCCCCAGTATTCCACGTACAATGAATCGTGGAGATTTCCTAACCCCAGTTTATTAGGTAGGTGAATCCCATATCTCCACATAGTTCACCACAACCAGATCGATAATTGTATCAATGAGTTTCACGTTCACTCCACCTCACATCTCAGTTCAACCTCTTCTTAATATTCCCATGTAATACGCTCTATCTTTCATGCTCCACTGTCCAGTGTTTCCATTATAGTACATCTCTGTCTGTATTGTACCGTACAGTACAATACATCATAGACATACTAATGGGTCGGTGAAAGGAGCTTTTAAAAGAGGCAATTTGGGGTGCGAATGGAGAGAGAGAGAGAGTAAGGGGGGCAGCGTATTGGACGGCATTTATCTGCATATCATCAGTGTTGCATTTTGGGATTTCATGTTACAGTTACAGTGGAGAAAGCTGACTCTGACCACATACTTTCAGCACTTCCAACTCAAATACCGACGTGTTGTCGCGACCGTCAGCGTCTGATAGCGACGCACAAGGCGCCCTCTACCTTTGTTTTCAAATAACCACAATGTAAACCCGCTGGTGTCATCATTAGCCACTCAGAGACAAGGCCCCAGGAGTGTGAGGATGACGTAGTATGTAGTAAGACGGAGAAACACGTGTTTACTGCGACCGTTGTGGAGTGACATAGTTTGATGACGAGGTGGAAACTTATTTTTCACCTCACATTAATGTCTGACACCGAAGCAAACTGCCTCGAGCAGTGATCAGACTGCAGTGAGCAGGCGATATCAGTGGATATATAACCTATGACGTAATCCACTTTGAAAGGGAGCATCTGTCTGAAAAACATGTTCCAGCACCAGAAATGTGAAATGTTTCCCGTTTATCGATTATTGTCATGTTGCATTGTGGCTTTTCTTCTACTTTACAACTAAAGATGGGCGATATGACAGTATAATACCATCAGAGACTTGCTGTATCATTTAAACTGCACTACGTACCCTTTTAATATCTCATGATATTGCATGATGTTGCAAATCAATGAGAAAAACGTCTTATTGGATTCTTGAATGAATGTCATGAAATACCTTGATTTGTCATTTACTTGATTAGCCAAAAACAAAGAGTCCTGGTTATTTTGCCCATTCAGAATTTCTCAATCGATTTTCCAGAAAATGGAAATATATGTTTATACAATAACATAATCTGTCACTCCTACCAACTAATGAGAAAAAAAAACATTCATCACTTTAAGATGAAGACTCTTCATCAGTGTTTAAGAGGAGAAATTAACCCAGAGCCAAAAACAGAGTGGTTGTCTAGGGAGACGTTTTTGGGGTCACGTTTAAAGGTGAAACAGTCAGTGGGTGACAGTGTTATAAAGGTCAATAGGTGAGAAGGGTCAGTGCTGATCTGAACTGTGGTGATCTGACCCCCCCTCTCCTCACCCCCTTCCCTCCATCCATCTGTCCCCAGTGTTCCAGCAGGATTATGGGTCTCTCCTGGGGACGGAAATCGGCTGCTCCTCCAGTCTCTTCACCAGCCAGGCAGGACAGATGCAAGGTAGGTGGACTAAGAAAGAAAGCAAATGGAAGTGTATAATGCGTGGTCATTCAGGTGCATGTGCAGAGGTGCAATGATGAGGTGATGAGAGGGTGAAGACAGAGATGAAGAAGGAGGGGGAAAAGGGGAAGAGGCTGTAAGAGAACTTTAGTATGATAACGGATGAGCGGCAACATAACATGAGGACAAGATGCACATTATGAGACACTGAAAGGTCTAAGATTGATGGCAGCAGGGAAGAGGCTATGATGTAAAGGGGAGGTGGGGGAGGCAGGGAGTAGAGGTGATAAATGAAAGAAAGGGGAGTTTTTTTCATAAAAAAGAGGCAAAAGGGGAGAGAGGGTGTCTGAAGTCTTGACTGAGACTAAATAGTTTGTCAGACCGGCTTAATGCCTCACTTCCCCAAAGAGCCTCCTGAGATTACCTGGACTGTGGACAGACATAACCTGTCAACACACAGCCACGTTGATGGATAGGAGTGACAGAGACAGGTGTGTGTGTGTGTGTGTGTGTGTGTGTGTGTGTGTGTGTGTGTGTGTGTGTTAAGGTGAGTATGAGTTTCTGTGTGCTCTGGGGTTACAGTATTGAATTGACCTCTTCCCTGAGGAGAGAATAGACTCAAGGGATCAGCAATAGTAGAGCTGTACTCAGAGTGTCAGCTTAGACTGTCACTTAGATCGTGTGTGTGTGTGTGTGTGTGTGTGTGTGTGTGTGTGTGTGTGTGGTGGGGGGGTAGATGATGAGACAAGTGTCAGAAAGTAGACCGAGTTCATTTCAGTGGTTATACAAGACAAGGAGACGACTTTTTTTCATTAGCTTCATCAGCTCATGTCATCTCACCCCTGCCTTTAACTACTTACATTCAAAGTAAAATATAATCTTTACAGGAAATTGAAGCTGCTCATTCCACGTTTCAGAAACAAGGATAATTCAGATTCATTACAACCTGGGTCTCATTGTTGGCATTTTAACCATCATTCCTATCTGTAACATAGACTATGTATTTTATATGAATGTAAAAGAGGTTGGCGTAGTCACCATGATGTCACTCATTGGTTGGTGGCATTTTGGTTGTTTACTTGTCTACTGAGATAATAAATCAAGTGAGAAGTCATTTCAGGTCATTTTTTTCATGGATTTGACACAGGCAGCTAAAACGCAACATAGTCAGATATTTCCCTGAGCTTTGGTGCAGACCAAACAGAGCTTCATAGGGAGTGAATATTGGACTTAAGACCCTGAGACATCAAGCTGGTGGCCAAACATGGGCCATCAGTGTGTCTCAGGGCCTATGTGTCCTGCACGGTTGGTGGTGGAGCCTGACGGTGACAGGAATCACTCTGATTGGCTGGTCAGCTCAAGCAACTACAACTAAGGCGCATACAGAAGGCTCTGATCATTCCTCAAATGGCACAAAGCAGCGATCTATTTCCACAGCGATGTCGCTCACCTCTTAGATTCCCTCCAAACGCTGCCTTGTTTCATGTTTGTATCGTAACGGCTCGCATATCCACAGTACTGGGTTTACCGATATCCCTTTCCCAATGATGAATACAGACCTGCCACCTGCTTCTATTGGAGTGCTATTTCTCTATATCTATCGGGTTTGTAGGCAAAGTGTACAGCTTGTTACACTGCCCCAAGTGACCAAAAATGGTCAGTGCAATATCATAACCAATAGGAATAAGGCTGAAACTACAAAAACACGACTCAAGTTGTAATAAAATGGACCCTGAAATTGAAAGATGTGTTTCTGTCTTCCTCCCCAGGGTCACCCTACTACTACAGTGCAACATCACGAGGGGCGGGTCCGGCTGCCACTGCAACAGCCTCCGCCTACGACCGCCACTGACCCCGCCTACTAAGGGAAGAGGAGGACGAGGAGACGAGGGGGGGACAAGGGAGCGGATAGCACCAGCACTGCACAGTACACACCTGCCTGTGCACGGACAACAATGAGGACCAAGATTTCAAATTTTTGACGTCAGTGAACTTTTCTTTGATTGACACTTAAGCTGTCAAAACGCACCGCTGGGCTGCTACACAGACGGGCTGGTTGGGTATTACATTACTGTGAGGACACAGGCATGGCAGTGTTGATAGATATAGAACCTGTCAGGAGCAAGTGAATTTGGACCCTCCCATAATAAACCAAGGCTCGGTATTCCCATCATGTTTTTAAAGTCATCTACAAATCCTATAGAAGTCAGTGGACTTGTGTGTGCAGCAGTGATTGAACCTGTATTGTGATCTTCTGGGTAAAATGTCGTGTTTTCCAGGTTGGGAATATTTTTGGAGTTGATTTCGAGCAAAATGACTTTTTCCAAACAGCGTCTTTTTATGCCCCAACATCAATCAATCAAGTTTTCTATGCCATGCTACGGTGAAGTAAAGACAATCCAATTCTCATCACTTTGAATGACCAAAATCACCCATATCATTATCACTCTCGTCCCTTTACTGTAGGTCCAACACATTCCCCCTGGTATCACAATGCTTGATTAATGGGATGCCATCATTTTCAATGGGAGTGTTCGGTTTCACAATTGGCTGTTTTCTAAGCCCCGCCCCCCTGCATTACTGTTGCTATGCCTGTCAAGCTCTCCATCAACCATCAACACTGTAAACAATGGATACAAAAAACAGCATTCCTAGCTGGAAACCATCGATTTCACCGACTAAAAACAGGCACACAAGTCTTTGCAAATCTGGCCTACAGTTTAACCTTTCATAAATAAGATAAGATTCTACCCTCCGGTCTCTTTAAATGTGGAGCAGCTCTCTTACTACAGCCCCATGCACACGGCCTCAACATGTGGAGAAATCCAGAGCTTGACAGGCCTGCCGCGCTTGGTTATGGTTGCCAAGCTACGATTGGATAATCGC
Organism: Eutrigla gurnardus; assembly: GCF_963514095.1. Taxonomy (NCBI): domain Eukaryota; kingdom Metazoa; phylum Chordata; class Actinopteri; order Perciformes; family Triglidae; genus Eutrigla; species Eutrigla gurnardus. The sequence goes on from NC_139917.1 coordinate 13,058,779, forward strand.
TGTTCGGGGTGAGCTTTAGCAAACGCTCCATTCCAGCGGTTGCAGCCAGTTTCCAGTGTGTATCACAGAGCGTCCAGCATTCAAAGTGAATGCCGCTGACTGACGGACAGGACTTTCAGCTAAAAGCACAGCCTAAAAAAACCTGAGCCCTCTGCTGTAAAGTGAACAGTGGACACACTCACATCAGACCTAAATGGAATCCACCAGGGAGAGTTATTGTCCAGGAGGGTGCTATCCTCCCTCCCCAGGCAAGATTACGTCCTGATCAAGAGCTATTTATAATGGGAGGAGACACAGAGTAATATATTAAGAAGCTTTTCTGCGCTGCACTCCGTGATGAGAGTGAATGCCTGTAATGATTTATAATGTGTCACGCTGTTGTGCTAGAATAGTGATGATGATGATGATGATGATGATGACGACGATGCAGTGAAATCTTAAAAAACGTCCACTATGAAAATAAGTCTTTGTTTATAAATATGATCTGATTTTCTTGTGTAGAGTTTGTCGCCCTGGTATCAGTTGACACAGGTGCCACCGAATAATACGCCATTTTTATCTGCTTCCTGAATATTGATGATGAAGAGCCAGGAAGCAGTGGCACCCTCTCTCTCTCTCTCTCTCTCTCTCTCTCTCTCTCTCTCTCTCTCTCTCTCGCTCTCTTTCTATTTCTCTCTTTAAACTCCCCAAAGATGGGCCCCCCCTAGTGGATCGGCTGACTAACTACAAAAGCACAAAGAGACTCAATCATCATTTAAAGGCGCCATTTTACTTATTGACTTCCTTTTAGAACCATTAAGTTCTTCTTCTTCTTCTTCTTCTTCTTCTTCTTCTTCTTCTTCTTCTTCTTCTTCTTCTTCTTCTTCTTCTTCTCCCCTTTTGAGTGCTTGTCCTGCTGTTTGACAACCTGAAATTGTTTCTATAAAATCATTGCTTTCCGTGGAAAAAAACGAAACAAGTGAAACTGTTTTATTTTTGTTTGTCTCCCACATCAGTTCTGCGCTGTGACAATGTATGACACCAGGGTCGAGGCCTTACCCATCATGTACAGTCAGAGTAGGACAGATTTGCCCTTCAGTGGTCATCCCAAATCAGTTTGTCATCCCTCTGAAGTGTTCGAGGGCCCACAGTGTCGATCTTGTGAGAGGGCAATATCTTCCTGAACCTGTACGTAGCTTCCTGTCTCACTTCTGTCCATACAAGACTTGTACAGTAATCAGTGAACGAGAAGAGAAGTCATAATGTCAAATGCAAATTCAATGATTCACATTTGAATTTAGATTCTAGCGATGAAGCTTTCCTTATGGTAAAAAAAAAAAAGACTTAAGGCGTGTGGTGTTGTTTTAGCCATCGTCTGCAAGTGTTTACACATATTTTGTTTGTTTGTTTGGGGTATGTGTGAGCTGACCGTAGCGCTTCATTGCTACTGTGTAGTTTTACTAGCTAACAGACTGAAGGCACCAAATCTGCAGCACGAGACGTAAAATAAAGCTATATAAACGTATACCTATAAACACAGGACAAAGCTGTTAGTTTCTAAATCTTTGTTGTTTCTGGGTTTTGAAATAGTGATAGAGTGGATCCTTTTACATTTGTAGACCTTAAAAGTTGTGCACGCACAACTCTAAAGCAGATTCCTATGATGGCTCGCCCGCTGTGCTGCCGGCGTGCAGCAGGAGCCTTTCCTTATTTCTGTCTTTCTCTCTTGATCTTTCTGAGGCATTATTGAACCTGAACCACACCAGCTGAAAACAAGGACAGTGCCTTTAGTTTTATATGTCACCTCCCCCCGACCATGCATCACTAAAGCAAGATTCAGCGTCCCTCCCTGTAACTCCTGAAACAAAACGCTGCCTATCTGCCCATGAGAACACAGGGTTGTTGATTATATATAACGCCTTCCACAAATGAGTAACAACAAGTAATTTCAATAGGAACATTGTGTCTCTGATAACAGGACTAAGCCCTGATCCAGCGCCCTATTCTAACATACATGAATCTGTCCAGCCACAGATTCATGGCAATAATGTTAAAAACCAACTTCTCTGATCTGAAATGAATCTACAAATGACATCAGGCGGCCGGAAAGTAGCAAAAATCTAAATTTTATTCCAAAAAAAGGTCTGTTTCAGTCAATATAAGCGATTGTGAAAAAAATCAAAAGGTGGCTCATCAAGCGGAGTGATGCTCAGCAGCGGAGAATCCAGTGGAACTCATCCGGTGGCCTGAAGATGTATAAAGTTGTAATTGCTAGTATTGCTGCAATATAGCTTCCAGCCACAGGAGGCAGCACTGAGTGCCAGTTATTGTTGAGTCCGGCCCTGGATTGACTCGAGTTGCAATATAAGATTGTGAGCATTAATATAGCCAGCAAACGCATATTTGCAATGTAAAGATATAGCGGAGTGATGTCTATCTGAGCAGAGAATGAAGTCGCTGTCCCTCTGTGTGTGTTGTTATCAGAGCGTTTCTCCTCGCTTTACGTAGCTGGGCCGACAGTGCTTTCGTACATGTGAGAGTGCCCCACTGGCTAGCTCTGCCCTGCGCTCATACAGCGGTTACATGTGATAACGCCATCCTGACTGGCGGTATTGTCTGGAATGCGACTGTTAGCACTGTGAGCACTGTTAGCTGCGAGCCACCGGCTCAGCCTTGGTGTTGAGAGCCATTGACAGGCAATAGAAACGCTCCCAATGTCGTATTCAACAGCTTTCTCTGACGGAACAAATAAGGTGTTATATAGCCATATAACTATTTCATGGATTGCCATGGAATTTGGTGCAAACCTTCATGTTCCACAAAGAGGATGAATCAAAATGACATTGGTGATGTCACAACATTACCTCTGTAACACCACCGGCAGGCTAATTATTTCCCCCCACTTCCAGTGAATAAATATCTCAACAGCGTTACAACACACTGCATCGAAGGGCACATTTGGTGCAGACGTTCATGAAACAGCCACAGAAGACTTCCCACCATCCACCGAGTTAATATTGTCATCATTTCTACCGTAAAACATGAGCAGATCCCTGACAGAAATGTACAAGCTGTGAGAAATATCCATACAGCACGGTGATACATATGGTGCCGGATCAGGGCTAAACAGGACCCACTGGCTTGACAAGTAGGGAAAAAAGGCACAAAATGTACACACAAAAAGCCAAGTAAGTGACAGACATGTTACAAGTCTGTTCATTAATATTGCTTTTCCCCCCTTTATTAAACCTGAGCATCTTCTAAATGAATAACACCCCTTTTGTTTCACAAACACACACTCACACACGCACCACTGTCAACAGGAGGGAATATCGATTGAACGTGGTTCTCCTTGAGGAGGTGAACCCGGTCGAGCCTCCTGCGTCTGCTCGCGAGGAGCCGCCAAACAGGCAAATTCATTCTCCGGTGTAGCCAAGAATCCAGCCATACATTAACAGGATTATTTGTTAACTATGCATCTCATAGTGACACAGCTTGCCTTGCCATCGCTTTGACCTAATTGGTTCACATGGGGAGAGAGCGCGTTCTCATTGGCCCTGCAGTTGTTTCGATTGGCAGCCGTGACATTGACTGCAGCGGTGAAGGGGGAACGTCATTGTGGGTGGTACTGTAGGAAGCACGGCGGGCAGAGGCCACACACACACACACACATACACACACAAATATAAGCAAATAGTACAGACACACACCTTCTCCCTCCCTTTGTCCTTTGCGGAGTGGTGATCGCCCCTCCTCTTGTGGCCCTGTGTTCCCCAGGGGAGGCCAAACCTGCTGTGCCATCAGAAGCCCCCCCCCCCCCCCCCACTCCCTAAGCCCTAATCTCATCATATCTCATGCACTCGTCTCCCCTCTCCTCCTGTAGCACTGCTAAACCACCAGGATTAGGAATATTAAAACTATTCTGTTGATTTCAGGCCTGTGACCTTCTCCTAAAAGTCCTCGCTCTCTCTTCAGACAGCCCTATTAATCCCCCCCCCCCCCCCCCTTTCCCTTTCTTACTTTTCTCCCTGACTATTCAGACGTGATGCTCACTGTCCTGTCAGAAATTCTGCATAGGAATGAAGCAGGGTGTTTTGTGCCAAAAGCGAGGTCATTTCAATGGCAATATTGCTGCCGGTATCTTTATTTGGCCGAGAACATTCTGCAAGATCGCATCTCCTATTCTGTTTTCTCTTTCAGGTATCTGTCGAGCATTTAGGAACACAAAGAAACGCTGGTTTCACGTCGAACAAAGACGTTTCATTTCCAGTTTACTGTCCATGAAAATGCAATTGCATCCTGATTTATTTTACTTTTATATCAGCTCCAAATCAAATAGGAAACTGAAATAAATGCAAATTACTTTCCCCCCCTTTATTATGATTTCTCACCGAGTGTGCACCGTCTGACTGTATCTCAATATGAATCCATGAAGATGGCTACTGCCTTCGTAAAACCTGAGGGGATTTCAGCATCACATCTTGACAGCAATTAGTGGCACAATCTGTTTCATGCTTGCTGATATAACTAGGCTCTGGACAGATCTCATACTGAAGTGTTACAATGTTCTGTACATCTTAATATTATTCAACTGTGGAAGAGGAGAAATACACAGCCTACAAAAATCAACTGTGCTTTTTAAGCAGATGTTTCAATCAAAAAAAAAAAAGACATGATTTTTCACCTTACTGTGGCCTTTCGTGTAACAATCTGGAGTTTTTTTGTGTCCATGGCTTCCTATATGGGGTGTTAAAGAGATATTTATATCTGTGACGTTTTGTTAAATAAAAGTAAACAAACAAAAGATGGAAAGAAGTACATCAGAACGCAGAGACGTAATTAGGGTTTCAATGATTCAGCTTGCTCTGTTCTTCAAAAATCTAACGCGGCAAAAAGAAAACATATCTGTAACATTCACCAAAGCCTGTGATGCCTGTTTTAAATAATAGATTCTTGTACAAAAAAACATATGAAATAGCAGAAAAGACTTACAGATACAAACACAAAATGAAGATAAATGCCTTCAAATATTCTGGAGGGGAGGATTTAAAAAAAAAAAGTAAAAGAAATGCTTCTTTAAGAAAACGTGTATGTTTTTTATTCGATTTTCTAGTAGTTGCAAACAAAACTTGGTGTTTTTTCTCTTTGTGTGTTGTGTGTTGTCTTAATATTTGAATGTAATTTACTGCAGTGCGAATTTGCCAAAGATATCATATCACTTGATTTCTCTCTTTACTTTTTTTTTGTTTGTTTGTTCCTGAATTGTGACCAATTTTGTTCAGAAAAACTGGAAATAAATGGTGAATTTGATATTATGCTTATTTTTCATATTTCTAATTATAATATTATTGTTATTTTATTCCCTGGTTTGAGTTTACTGTGAAATATTAAATTGCAGTTTGCTTGATGCATCTCTTCATACTCAGTCTGTGTACCTGTCCATCCGTTCACCTGAGTGACTGTTGTTGGTGAATTATTCCATTTATGTACCTGTAATGTGAAGCTAAGAAGTAATTATTTGTAAATATTTGCCATAATTTTATTGGTCCTTCAGAATAAAAAATAATTTTTTGGAAGTTAAAGTTTCTGTGTCAATTCTTGGCCACATTTTCCATGCATGTAAACATGTGTACTTATTGCTGGTCTGATCGCCACATTCCTCAGCATCCAGCGTGAGACTGGATAGTCGTCTCAAGAGCCCAAGAGGGGGGGGGGGGGCACGGACTCTGAGTGTCCCAGTGCTGCAGTCTTGGCTGCTGGCCGAGTCCAGGAGGGGGCAGAAGAAGTGTCTGTGTGTGTGTGTGTGTGTGTGTGTGTGGAGAGAAAGGGGAGGAGGAAGGGGGAGAAGGGTGATAATAGGACACAAGCCATGACATGGCGACAACACGCCACACACACAGAAAACAGCAGAATCCCAGCTTGAGACACAGGACAGGCTGTCCACAGTTTGGGTGCCTGCCCAGGACACCAGTGCGCTTGTGTGTGTGTGTGTGTGTGTGTGTGTGTGTGTGTGTGTGTGTGTGTGTGTGTGTGTGTGTGTGTGTGTGTGTGTGCGTGTGTGTGTGTGTGTGTGTGTGTGTGCGTGCGAGGGTCCAAGCTCATGTTGGGTCCTTGCCAACTAAAGGCAGCCTGTAAGGTTGTGTAGGGAAGAATCGTGGTGAAGTATAAACACTCACGTGAAAGTTAATGATCACTGTTTTATTCAAGCAGGGCTGGATTAACCCTGTGGGCTCCCAGAGGGTTCCACACACATTTCCCTATCCCAATACTCCAGCAACAGACCAGGATTAATATGTTGACAAACTAGAGAAGCAGCGCTGCCTACTGATATTGGTCTCATACTGACTCGGATACCATGACTTTAATAAATAACATTTCAATGGCAATTCTGTTTTTATTTGCACGTATGCATTTAAAGCACTGGTATCAGATGGATACTCTAAGGCTACGTTCACACCGCAGGTCTTAATGCACAATTCCGATTTATGGCTCAAATCCGATTTTTTGTTTGGCTGTTCACATTACCTCTTTAAATGCGGCCTGTCTACGGATTGCTGTGTGAACAGCTCACGCTCCTGAAGTGACCCGCATGCGCAGTTGATCATTGATGACATCACGCCACAGCGGTGTTTACGGAAGCGAACATGGCAACGGCAACCGGTAACATGGGACTGTATGGCTTCATGCTAAAAACAGTGTGTGGCGGCAGCCGGCAAATTTGCTTCGCTGCTGTCCTCCATGTTTGTTTTGGCTCCCGCCCGCTTTTCAATCAACTTTATTTGTCATTCATTTACAAAACAGTGCAGCGCGGGTCAGAATGACGTCAAAGTCGCATTAAATGCGACCTGGCTGTTCAGACTGCGGTCGCATTCAAAAAAATCCGATACGTATCCGATTCAGTACCACATTTAAATGTGGCCTGAATCTGATTAGAAAATGTCAGATTCAATGCGACTTGTGCTGTTCACATTGTCAAAAGCAAATCAGATATGGGTCACATATGAGCGAAAAAATCAGATTCAGGTCACTTGTAACTGCGGTGTGAACGTAGAAGCTCAGATATCCATAGTGTGACTGAAAAAGTGGAATTGGTGTGAACACACTTTTATTTTGAAAAAACTGGGGGTCATGGGGTTTGAAAGAGATGAAGAGAGAAGAGAAATGGTGCTTAGCGAGATGCTATTGAGTTGCATTATGGGAATTGTAGGATCCAGTGTTTTGGAAGCTTTACTAATACTAGGGATATCTCTTTTTTAAAAATCTGTCTCTTACAATGTCAGCTGAAGGGTCTTTTTATTCTAACATTCTCCCCCTCAACTTACAACAAGAGCACAGTTAGAGTACAGAATGGTTGGGAAGTTTTATTTTGCACTCCCATAGTACTGCAACAGCTTTGCTATGCTAGTGGACTACTGAAATGTAGCCAAACACGAGTGTTTATAACACGTTTGCATGACAGGAGCAGTCCGTCAGATCAACGTCGGCTTGAAAAAGAAGAGTTTGACAGTGTTCAGTTATTTAGAAAGCAGTGCCACACCCTCTGCCCTCTTCACTCTCCTCCTATTGCTGCAGGTTACATAAGATGACTCGGCATTGACATGCTCTACCCCTCCTCCTCCCATCCTCCTCCTCCTCCTCCTCCTCCTCCCACAAGAGCAGGAGACAGACAACAGAAGTACTTATGGAGGCCAAGAAGTCATGCAAATTAACGTCAGTCAGCATCAGTATGTTTTGGCCCTCCAGAGCCCCTGTAGGGAGGATGTGTGGGGCCAAATGAGTATAATTGGGCCTCAGCTGATTAGTGAAGAGGGTGCTCATACAGGAGGGGGGGGGGGGGGGGGGGGGATGAAGCGGAGATGCTGAAGAGATATTAGGAGTGAGAGAGCAGGGTCTTTGAATCAAAGAGGAGGAGAAGGAAGAGAGAAACTGACAAAACCGAGGAGGAAAAGGAAGGAGCAGGGAGCATGTGAATACATCTGTTGCATATTCATGACGGCTGCTGTGTTTGCATCCCGAATCTCTCTCTGCCATCTTTGCTCGCTCTCTGCTCTAAACTGTTTATCGCCGCGAGTGCAATTGTTTGGATGTCGAAACATTACAGCAGATGTGCAACAGGCATGTGAACACTATGCATTATTTATATTTCTGTATTCATTTATGTAAAGGGTTCCTCTGGTTTATTATAACCTGGGTCTTGTTTTCGTAGATTTGACCGATCACTGCTGTTAGTTATGCTAACGTTGTACAAGAAACAGAAGCAGTCAGATGACCATACATGTTTTTAACAACTGAATCACAAGGATGATTCTGCAACACCTCTACTAAGTCAACTTCTTTTTCTCTACATCATCCATGCATGGAAATATTTGTCTCATGTCATCAAGGAGGCCGTGCTTCCTTCCTGACACTTGGATATCAGGATTGTGAGATTCCTCTGGATGTAGGGCTGCAATCACAGACCGTATGTACAAAAGAGGACGTAGCCGTCGTGACGTCACCCATTGGTTTATGGACTGCGGGCCTGAAGACTCAAGGTCGGCATTTTGGCCGTCGCCATCTTGGCTTTTTGAGGGTGGCACTAAGTACAACCAAATGCTAAATAAGAGATTTATAGGTGACCAAAATGTTCCATTAGCTTACATGAACTGTAAACACAATTATGAAAGAGTGAACGTTGTAAGACCTGTCAATCACAAGGTAGCCCCGCCCTAAAACGTACCCTGCTTTATGGTCATTTTCTCATAAACTTCTGTACAATTGGACTTCTTTTTGAAGTCGCCCCCTGATGGCCAGCAGAGAGAATGCAAGTTTAAGGATCTTCCACTTTGGCTTCACTTTTTAGACCCAATGGTTGCCACCTGGCTGCAATCAAACCTTCAGGTTAGCAACATTTATTTACAAGAGAAAGTAAAGGTTAACCTACTGTATACTTTCCATTGTAAACATCCTTCTGTTCCAAACCATTATTGACACATTCCAGGCATGCTCAAATCCAGTTTTACTTCAGTTAATAATGTTTTAGTTTCAAGAAACAAGTGTTTCTTAATTTGTAGTATTTAGGAATTATTATGATGTGTTTTTAATATCAATTGAAATAGAGACTGAAAGTAAGTGAGTTAGTAAAGGCAATAATAAATAAAGTTAGTCATCCAAAAATAATTATTTAATATTATGGATCCCTCTAGACATTTTTAAATCAATGCTTTTTGCTTTTAAATTACTAAATACTATTTGACTAAAAGCGAACACATTTATTTGGTTGAGTTAACTCTCATCCAGTGACATTTGCAAACTGCAATCACAAAGTCGGTCACAAAGAAGTTTCAAACCCAACATAACCGTTTATCACAATCACAATAATCACTTGGTTTCATTACAATGCAAGCACGTTTTTTTTTAAATCCACTGCATCTGAGAGAAGCCAGCCAGTCCTCTGCTGCCCTGACTGTTGGCTCATCAAACCAGGAGAAACTCTGACACACTTAAGAGTGAAAAAAATGTGCTTTGACCTTTCACAGAAGACATTTGGACTTCACAGAATGAGCTGTTACATGCCTCTCATTGCCCTTTACAGCGGCATCCATGTTCACACACACACACACACACACACACACACACACTGAAGTCACAGCGATTACACAGCGACAGTGGTAAGATGAGTGAGGCTTGTAGTGCTTATGTGCTGCCCTTCACTCATTACGGCCCCCCACACACCAGAAACGCAGTTCCATGTAAAGTTTTTTTCCCTGTCGGTCCGTCACTCACAATCACTCTCACACACAGATACTACATGTAACAAATGTCGGTGCAGTGTGTGTGTGTGTGTACATGTCTGTCTGCGTGTGGATGTCGGACCATTGACAGGCATGGAAGCAGCTTGTTGAACTAATAGCCTAACTAATGTGTCTACATTCCCTCCCTCCTCCCTCCCTCCCTCCCTCACCCCCACTTCCCTCTACAAAACTGACATCTATGAACTGAGCAGAGAAAGGAGGGAGGGAGAAAAGAGAGAAAGGATGGGGGAGAAAGGAGAGGAACGGGTTGACAAGCGGCAGACCCTTGCGCCCTCCCGTCTGACTCCGTCTATCTCCCCCTCGCTCCCTGAAGGTTTGCCTCTGAGGGTAGTGCTATGATGAATAGGCCTGTCTAAGCTAACCTAGCGGAGACCAATTAGAGAATGAGAGAAAAGAGAGAGAGAGGGAGGAAAAAGAAGAAACAGAAAAACAATGAGAGAAACTGAAGCACGGGGGGAACGGGAGACAGAAAAGAAGAGATCCAAAGGAAGGGCAGATAGGTTAAAAAGGAGGTAGGAGGATTGGGGTAAAGTGGAAAGTTTAAGACAAAGCATGTTGGGTGTACTGTGTGTGTGTGTGTGTGTGTGTGTGTGTGTGTGTGTGTGTGTGTGTGGGCGAGCGAGCTGTCAGTGCTGAGGGAGAGGCAGTGTGAGAGAGCGGCTGGCCTCTTAAGTCTTAACCTCGTCTGCTGCTGCAGGAGAGGCTTTGACAGCAGAGACGCACAAACAGGACTGACCCTCGCAAAACACCTCCTCCTCCTCCTCCTCCTCCTCCTCCTCCTGAGAAACCTTCCACTGCTGCGCGCCTCCTTCCATGCCTTCCTCTTCTTGCCGATTACTCCCTTAGTCCTTAATATGTCCTTATTTCTCCCACGTTGAGCTAACACGTCAAGTTTTAGTGATATTTTTTTTTATATCAATAAATTTGGTCCAATTGTTGCTATTGGACTTTGCTGCAGTGCTTTTGGACTACATTTCCCAGAGGTCACTTAAATTAATTAATGTGGGCAGTGGTACATTTTTATTCATTTTTTTTTTTTCTTCTCCAAATTTGAGGTGTTTGGAACAACGTGCACCACATTTACATTTACATTTTATTTGAATATCTGGTGCTATGGTGCCCTCAAACATGCCTATAATGTAATGTGCACAGCATGTTCTTTACTTTATTTCTTTCATTAAATATATGGAATATATATATATATATATATATATATATATATATATATATATATATATATATATATATATATATATATATTACATAAGGAATAATGATTGGAAGTGTTTGTCTGTTTGCTAGGTCAAATCCTCTGGCACTCAGCTGGTGGTTTTATGTTTCTGAAAGCAGGAGACGGCCTAGAAAAGGTAGCATTAGCGCTGATAGCCAACCCAAAGAAGAAAGTGAGAAGACATTCTTTGATTTTTACAGGACATCTCTGAGAAATGCAACAAGCAAAGCAAATACTTATATCTGCGACCAGGCTACAAATGCTACAAATGCTACAAATGCTACAAACGTTGATCCATGATCCGTCGGGCCATGATCAAATAATATGCTTACGCAAAAAAGAAACCACTCCATTATCATGAAATACATTTACTTTTTGTGTGGTGGTCAAAGTAAAATTGCCACAGATTGTTTTCTTCTGGAAGCACCAATTCATGAAAACGAAACAAACATGGATGCCTCCATTGTTTAAGGTGATTAACCCCTAAAAAGTGTCCTTCCACAGCAGCTGGATTCTAGCGATGTCACGCGAGAATCGTAGCATTACACATCACACAAAAACCCATCTCATCAGGCTTCAGGTAAGTTGTTGTGCATAAGTATGGACCAATCAGCATCCCGTGAGGAGCTACCGGCAGCTAGGGGGCGTGGCTTAGCTGTGGGTGTGACATCACAGAGAGAGCCGACTGTTGAAAACAACAAGACAATAGTGTAGATGCAGCTACAGAATCAGAACTGGAGAGAATGTATTCACTGAAGAGCAACGAACAATACTGAAGGCTTTTCTTCATGAAAATATGGTTTACTCTCCGCCCAACAAGAGTTTGATTGACAGATGGTTCTTCCAATCCCCTGCCAAGTAGGAACAGGACGATACAGGATTTTATTGCAGATGGCGACACTCACAATAAGTTGATCGTGGTTCATTTTTATTATCAAGATAATCGTCAATATCTTCAGGAGTGACTTGAAAGCTGTCATAGTAGAGAAGTGAGAAGAAAAGCCCGAATTAAAAAAATACAGGAGAGAAAATAAAAATGCATTTATCCTTATTTATGCAGGGAGACCTTATGCTTTCTGATCATTTTATTTAAGATTGTTTGATTGTTTTTCACAAAAAAAAGATGTGCCACAATAAAAAATATTTGTTACCTAAACTATAAAGTGATACCAGTATGTTTTAGTGCCATCTTGAGTTTTTAGCATATTTTGATCATTAAATTAAATCCTAATTCGCAATCATTTTGTCATGCCTGCAGCTGAGTATTTGTTTCCAAACACTTTCTAATGATGGATTCTCAGATGGATATGGGTCAGGTTAAGTGCTATAATGTCAACATCAATTGTTTTTAACCCTCATGCAACCTGGGGAACCTTTCCCATCTCCACCATCCGTCCCATATGATGTGAATGTGGCATTCTACTGGAAAACTTTAGCTCCACATAAAGGCCCAGTCGCTTCCACCACGCTTCCTTGTGTCTGCCAAACTCATTTCCCTCCTTCAAACAAACATTTGATAAATAGCCTCCTCACTCTGCTCTTTCCAAATAGGAAAACTCCCTCCGTCATCGTCCTCGACGATCGCCGTCGTCGTCCTCTCTGAGACAATTACAAACATCCCGCTTCCCATTTATCAGCAACAATTAAACAGCTCGGACGGAGGCTACTTCATAAGCAGAGGGGAGAGACGAAGTAGAGTCAGCAGTGAGAAAGAGAGAGGGAGGCTGACAGCACAATTAAGGTTTTTAATTCTCTGCTTGAGTGGGCCGGTCCAGTCTTTATGCTAATTAGGATGCCACGGCCATGTAATAAATCTCTATGATCCAGCCTCATTTCCCTTCTGTCTCTCTGTCTGTCTCTTTCACACACACATTTACAACGGCACACAAAGTTCAACCATTACTTTATATGACTGCACCCTTTGGCTGGAGTGTTAATAGGTTTCGATAAAATTGTTTTTTCCTGCAATTTTTAATGCTTCCCTGAGATCCGAGAGCCACAGCGTGTCAGCGCACGCTGTTTACTGGCTGGCCGAGCATCCGCCGCCTTGGCTCCACGGCCGTGCCACATGCAGTTTCTCTCCCCGTTAACTCCCTTTATTGGTGTTTTTCAGGAACATGGTTCGCATGCCCCACGCTGAATCGCCACGCACACATCTAAAGGCACGATGAATGCAGAAAATATTCTCTTATTCCTCTCCCTTTTGCTCTGATCCGCTCATCTCCATTTGACGGACGTGTCTAATGATAACATCTGCAGATGGGGAGAAAACAGCACAACAATCCGGAGATAATTGGGGGCCCACGTTTAAAGACGAGGAGGGAGAAACCAGAGGGATAGATAAGTGGGGCGGCTGTAGACGGTTTGTTAAAGTAGCAACCGGCAGATATATTTTCACCCTCATTTAGATCACGAGGACGCACACTAATCAGCGCTTTTTTTCCCCTGTTGCTTCCTACAAAGTGTCCCAAAGCCAATTTAAGCACAAAATCTGTGTACAAATCAGGCGAAGCTGTACATTCATTAAATAAAAAAAAGTTAGAGCAGGTCCAAACAAATTGAGGTCATTGTTCCAGTCGACTCAGCCTTGCTGCACAACTCTACGACCAAACATCCCCAGTGTGGTTTCGGTGCGACGCCTCTCCGGTTTCTTCTGGTGCAAAACTTTCTCCATTGCGCCGTCAGCCATTTTGTGCCGCGTGAGGGTCAAAATGGCCACCGCCCCGACCACCAGGACCAAGTGAAGCAGGTACAGGGCGACGTGGAGACAAGTGAGCAGCAGAGACACCCAGGCGGAGGCAACGCACCAAGGCCCGGCCAGGAGCAGCAGCACGGTGTGATACAGGGAGCTGAGGACAAGAGCCGGGGCGGACAGGACGAGTCTGAGCAGCGTGGACGCCAGCCAGCGGTACAGAGACAGGGGGGACAAGAGGAGAGACACGGCTGCCTCGCTCAGGGATACAGCCTAAAATAACAAAGTGGACATTAGTTCGATAAAAAAAAGGAAACTGACACGGAGCAACAATGAAAGTTATTTGGAGTCTCTTTTAGCTCCGTTATGGTCTCCACCAAGTCTTGAAAGAATAATTTGACTCTTTAGCATCTAAATGCCACCAGCCAGTTTTTACATTTTATGGCAGCATTTTCATCCTTATTGGACAGCTGGAAGTGAAGAAGGAGACATGCAGAAAGAGGAGAGTGACATGTAACCATTCGGCCACCGAGACCTTCATATAATTGTGTAATTCAAAGGTTTTTCTTACTTAAAAAGTATGCAACATTTCACAAGAGAATACAAAATTGGAGAAAAGTTCAAGTTCATGTGTGCAGCAATATTCTTCATCTGTTAACCTCTCAAATTGACCAAAACCAGTGTATTAAAGCACATGTAGGCTCATCAACGTACCTCACAAGCATTTCCATGCGTCTGAGACTTGTGAAGCCCTGAAAAATGAGCAATGGACAGATACGTAGTCAGAGGAACCACACACACACACACACACACACACACACACACACACACAGAGCAATTATTGGACCGTATCAGTGTAACATAAACTCACATAGGAACAGGAGAATGAGAACGATTGTCAGCAGGAGCCTCATTTCTCTTCTTCACACTCACAGGCCTGAAATGAATAAAACCAAACCAGTGAACACAAAACTGCTCTGATCTGTTCTCACGTTAACAAAGAACTTCTGCTCACCAAGCACTGTTTTCAACCCGGAGGAACTGCGAGTCAGCGCAGGCTTCTGCAGAGCTTTTCTGTATTACTTAATAAACCCCTTCAGACACGCTCTCTTGTTCTAGGTTCCAAACATGGACTCAAGTTCCCAGCATGAGAATAGAGATGACAGTGCCCCCTGTTTGAATGGAGGGACAATGACAAGAACCAGCTCATGCACCTTATTATGATGAGGAAACCATGAATCATCTACCCGCCCCGTGACACAATGATGTTATTAATGAAGTAATACAAGAACCAAAGTATGGAATAGAAATGTCAGTGGAGAGAATGAAAAAGGTGGGAAGAGTGTGACTCGGCTGGAGAAAATGGAGAAAGGCCAGAAAAAGAGGGGAGAGTCTCTCTAGTATGTGACAAAGGTGACAGCAAGCCTTTACTCCAGCTGTTGTCCACACACACACACACACACACACACAAACACACACACACACACACACACACACCCACACACCCACCAAGACCAGCTCTGATCCGCCAACCTCCACCCAGCAGGAGTCAGCACCAACACTGGAATAATATCAGGGCTGAGGAGGATGTTTTTAATCTCTCCCAACTCCAACCTTCACCTCTGTCTGAAATTATCACCCCACCCCCCCTCCCCTCTCAGACTCCATTAAGGTTAAACCCCCCTTATCATCACCTCCACCTATCGTTACCCTTCCTCTCCCTGCTGAGACACCAAGGAGAGCCTGCCACTAATAAATGCCAATCAGCTGCAGCGTCGTTATGAAGTGGCATCTTGTCTCCGAGCAGGAGGGGAGGTTTTTTTAAACCCCGTTCAGATGTTGCTGTCAATGATCATCATTATTTAGTCATTCAGGTGGTCATAACAATCACGACTCCTACAGCCGTTTCTGCCATAACCATGATCATCCACATTTTGAGTGTCAGAGTTAAGTCATTATCTTCCACTGTGCTCATAAATTCACTTGTACGCAGAACATCTGAATTCTTGTAGTAATGAGATAGCTTTCATTTTAAAGAATAAAATACACCAATTTGGCAGTATTCCAAGTAAACGCATTACTTTTGCACGTTTATTAAACATGCATGCTCAAAGTTTGTAAAGCGATGAAACGCTGTAGAAATGTAACAACTTTTATTAAATCTGAACTGAGAAATGCTGTCACGAAGCAAACAATCACGATCAATCCTCGTACCAAAGAGGGGTGAAGACCAGGCGACGAACAGAAGGATGATGACGGAGTGTAAAACACACCAATGCTCCATCAAACTGCTGAGTGAATTCAAATTAAAGAATGTCAGGGAAGTAGATCAATTAATCTCCATCATCTGTCTGCATAAAAACAGGTTCATTACATTCATCAGAAACCATTTATTTTGCTCCTTTTATGTCATGAGAAATCTAACGGACACAATACATGAAGACTAGACAAGCACCAATAAGAAATAAAAGCAGACGCTTCATACAACACAACCATGTATAAACATGATGGAAGAATTGGAAACATGTACATGAATGACAGTAAATTACAGCTACAGGGGAGAATAACAATATAGAGACATAAATATGGTAATACACAGCCAGGAGGTGTACTGTACATAGTGTGGTTACACTAATACATGCACACAGGACGTCCTATTCATCTTAATAATTATGAAGTAAAACAGCAGTAATCTACATTAGATGTGCTGTACAGGATCCTGAAATGTAATGCTCATACAATGTACATGCACACTTGGGATTGTGGCCTAAAGACAATTTTAAATATTCACAATGAATAATGGACTACATCAATAATGTGCTAAGACTCCATTCTTTGTCTGAATCTGTACATCAGTCGTTGAGCAGTGTCCGTTGGCTTGGAGCAGGAAGTGACATCGTTAAAGTGCATTATTTAGATGCTGGACGAGGAGAGGATGTCCTCCACCAGGTGCTTGTAGACCCAGGCGTCTCCCTTCAGCCTCTGGCGCCGGATCCCCACCACCTCCGGTCTCTGCAGCAGGCACACCTCCAGCTCAAACGCCATGGTTACCTTCCCGAAGTCACCCCAGGTCCGACACTTGAGATTATACCTTAATGAAAGGTGAAGGAGGCGAAACATTAGGATCGGATCAAAGCCTGGGCTGTCTGATCCGAACGGGTGTCAGGCGTGTCTTCTTACCCTTTCTGTGTGAAATCAACGTTTTTCCCCGGCAGGATGGAGAGGATCTGGTTAAGGACCTGGTCTGGATTGGTCTGACTGGTCAGAGTAACGTTGTACTGCGCCTAACGGAAAGACAAAGAAACTATGTGACGTGTACAACACAGATGCTGAGGCGCGAGGCTCCTTACACCCTTCATACCTTGATCTTGCGCGGGCCGTCCCGAAGGGCTCGCCTTTTGCTGGGAGTGAGCATGGTGATCATCTTATCCAGGCCTCTCTCCAGGGAACCGAACACCTTCCCTCCTCTCTTCTTCTTCCCGCTGTCTCCTATAACAGCCATGTCCAACGACCGAGACCTGGAGAGCAAACACGGTCTCGCATTGAATCACTTTGGAGGGTTGTTTGATCAAATTGCTCTCACGTCGCCCTTCAACTAGATCACCGGTTGACATTTCAGTGTTGGGGCAGAAACGGCACTCTAGGGCCGAGTAGCTTCTGTCCAATTTGTTAATCATTTAGGTTTATTCCATTCAGCTGCCGACACACTCACACATACATACACTTTCCACTACACCCTCTGTCACCTCAGAGCCTCCACTCACCTTCGCTCTGGACTGAAGGCCAGTATTTCAACATTTGCAAGCTCTTTGAACCCTTCTGCTTTCTTCTTATTGTCCTCTTTAGAGGAACTGCCTCCACCTGAAAAACACACACAGGAATTGAAGTAAGCAGACGCATTAACCTCTTACACTCTTACGGACATTGTTCAAGTCAACAGAACGTAGAGCAATAATTAGTCCGATTGTTTGTCAGACAAACAAGATTTGATGAGTTTGGACTAGGAAACTGTGATGGACCTTTGTTGTTAAATATTTTACAGACCAAACGATTAACTTAATTTATGGTAATGAAAAGTCATAGTAGACATTTTTTGAGTAGAAGTGTAAAAAAAAAAAGGTGCACAAGGCATTTACAATATATTTCTATTTGATTTTATGGTGCAAACCCTGAAAAACACAACGTTTTGGGTTTGAATATTTAGCTTAGTGTTTCTAAGCATCATCTTGTAGCTTAAAATAAAAACCTGGAAGAAAGCACACAAATCCAACAACAAATACATGAAACCATCCAGACAATATGAAATAAGATTATTTGAACTTCAAAGTGTCTTCTGAGGAAATAAAAGGGGAAACCCGTACGGGGGTTGGATAGGAAACTGACCGGTACGGCCCTTTGCTCTGGTGCTGATGCATGGTACTGGCTGGTTTGTCATTGAAGTTAGGAACACAAAGGCTTTGGTATACACAGAGACAGGAGGCATGACATGCACGCCCACACACACACACACACACACACACACACACACACACACAGAGAGAGAGAGAGAGAGAGAGAGAGGGGGGGAGAGAGAGAGCTCGGCTTTAGTGGCAAGAGAACACATGTCACTACAGCCCACGTGGGACAGTGAGCAGAGGAAAGAGACAGCTACACCTGTCACAGCACACGCCTAGGGACAGACACACACAGACCACGGTGTGTGTGTGGGTGGACAAGTTTGTCAAAGGCAGCATGTCTGCACTGTAGTTGTGAGAACAGCAGGCGGGAACGAGAGGCTGACCGAGCCAGATTCCCAGGGTTTAACACCAAACAGGTCAGCGGCGGCACGTAAACTGGCTTATAGCCGAGTTTATACAGGAACCTAATGAGGCCAGACACCTGAGCAGAGAATTCACTTTGACAAATAATTAAGACGCTAATGATTCTCCATTCATATTAGCGTCCTTCATTTATAGATAAGTGACTAGAATTAGCTTCCTGATAATAACCTCACCTTTGAGTTGACAGAGATAAGTGTGAATGTGAGAGTGTGTGTCCATTTTCAGTGGTTTCAGTAATGACAGCTAAATCATAGAAATATGAGAGGCTTTGGGATAAATAAAAAAAAACAGGCCCAATAAATGAGTTTATTACCAGAAGACAATTTACTTGCAAATGTGTGGCATGTGGCCGTGGCACTTGTGATTATGAGGGCTGCATGAAGACTGGGCGAGGGACAGATAAATGAAAGAGCGCATCGTGGAGAGGGGCAGTTGGCTAATGCAAATAATCTAATAGAGATTGGGCTTCAAGCTCTTGTTTGGAACTAAAACAATTACAGTATACAAATAAACCGCACGATGGACTGAAACTCTGTGTTCTCTGTGCTTCATTACTGCCATGGCTTGAGTAGCCGAGACTCCTCTTACCTTTAGGTGTGACTGCACTGGTTTGGGTGCCATTGACGTGAGCATTTTGATTGGGTGTGGTCAGCACATTCTTGGGCCGTGCGTTCTTCTTACTGGACACAGGAGTTCGAGGAGGAGGCAACGCAAATATTTCAACATCTCTCTCCTGCACAGCAATATTCTCCTTGTTCTCACGGGTTCGTCCTTGGTTTCTGTCCTTCCTCTCCTGGCGCTGCTGTGGTGTCGTTCGCCCCCTCTCTGAGCTCGGGCTGTAAGCACACCGTTTCTCCCCCAATGGAGATGCTAGTCTCTTTAGGAACACAAACAATAAAAAGAGATAAATGTGTTGAGCAGAATTCTGTGGAAGAAAAGAGTCATGGCGCTTCGCCATCGTGACCAGCATTCATGCTTTCCAAATTTCACATACTGTGTCTTTGTTGTTCACGGCTCCGTCTGGCTGACCTCTGACTCCCTTGGGTGTCACTGAAATCCACGGGCAATCATCAATGTAGTCTGAGCAATAGTCCAAAGAATTCACAATCACAGCATCTTCGTCCTCGCTGAAGTGAAGGACTTCCCTTGTCTGAGAGGAAATTAGAAATGGAATCATTTAGTACAGGGAAACAGTAAATACGTAAGGCGTACAAGGTAGAGTCGTAAAGACAAGAAGAACAAAGCATTTTGGGAGTTGTGGTACCAAGTCTGACCTGTAGTCTCTGGTGCAGCGGAGAGCAAGAGTCCTCACAGACTGCTGATTCAAGGCGCAGGCGAACCGGTCTGCCCCTCTGCTTCTTGGACAGCAGCAGCAGGTAGGTGGCTGTAGTCTGGTCATACCGCCACTGTAGGAGTTCATTTGTATCAGACGGAGTATCCAATAGAAGGTATGTCAAATATTATGTTTGTTGCCGCCCATAACACATGATGAAGTGAACGGTACAATAAACATCAACATTTAAATGTGAGTACAACCAAACACAAACCTCCTTGACCAGTGCTGTGGTGCTGCCCCTCGATCGCTTCATGTTGACAGCCATCTCAGTGATGCAGTCCTCGTCGATGTGGCCGAGCTACAAAAAAACATGACTCAGTATCTTACTGTAAAATCCTTTTTCTCTTTTTTATAGGAGCAGTAAGACAACAATTTGCAAAATTCAGGATTATGGAGTTGTTTGACTGAAGAAAAACCATGAGAATATGGATTACGTGTTCAGTTTGAAATCAAAAGAAGCATAAACAGTCAAAGGCTACCTTGGTGTCTGCAATTCTGTTTCTATGTTTACGTCTGTATGTGTAATGTTTTCGTGTGTGGATGTGCGTACCGGCTGCCTGCTATGCCACTCCACAGGGCTGTTGTAGTCTTTCATCACCCAGGGATGGTCCAGCAGCTGTCGAACAGTCACACGCCGCTTGGGGTCCACCTACAGGACACACAGGGAAACAACTCAATATGCAGGAGACCACACATCCAACAATCTTCAGCATGTCTACAACATTTTACATATTGTACAATACATACAATTATATTCTTATTATGTAAACACAAAATTCCTTTGACTCTTCTCGTACGGCGAGTGTATGTGATGACGTGTGATGATGAGCTCCAATGAGAACCAGTCTGAGGACTCATGGAGACACACGTGTGTAATAGCTAAAAAGGGAAAGACAGGGATTATTATGTACCTGCATCATCTGGTTGAGGAGGAGGACACTACCTGGAGACAGCCACCGGGGGTTATCATATTGGCCTCTCTGAAGAGGTGAAAGACGCACAAAAACACATTATGAAACATTAATACTGACATTTGACTTTGAGAAGGCAGTATTTAGACCATAAGAGCAAACACTAATTACAGGAAATGGACACGAAATTTACAGCAATTTAGGAACATCAGCATTCAATATTTTTCAAGTCAAATAATAAAATAAAACAACACTTTACATAACATAGTCGGGGTTCCACCATAGCCTGTAGTAATTGTACTTAGTAATCATGATGTCACCCATTGGTTTGTGGACTACGGTTTTGAGGCCTAAAGCTCAAAATTTTAGTCAACGCCATCTTGGGTTTTTGGCTGTTGCTATCTTGTATTTTTGCAAGAGTCCCTTACTGCACCTGGATTCTGGTGTGAAACTGTTAACAGTTAACATTATATTTCAAGGTTTAAATTTAGAGCTAAGACTTAAAGTCATCTTAGTAGCTAATTGTATTGGTAGTGTGGTATCGACCTGTCAATTACATGGTGGCCCCGCCCTAAAGCATCCCCTGCTTTCTGGTCTATTTGACTCTAAATGGACCATCATTTACTAAATGAACATCATGCTGGATTAAAGAAGACTTGAAACTAGAGATTGAGACCATAAACTCATGTTTACAATGTTTACTGAGATAATAAATCGAGTGAAAAGTTGGGCCGTTTTCTCATAGACTTCCATGCAATCCGGCTTTGTTTAACAAACAGGAGTCGCCCCCTGATGGCCAGCAGACAGAATGCAAGTTTAAGGCTCTTCAGTTTTGGCTTCACTTTTCAGAACCGGAGGTTGGCGCCTGGGTTCGGCATTTTAAATAACATAAAATATCAAACAGTTGGGAAAATGCCAGGGTTCTTACTGCAATCTTCCTGTAGAGGACCATACAATTGTCATCATCAAAGGGCAGGTATCCACAGAGGAGAGCGAACAGCAGCACTCCCATACTCCACACGTCAGCCTGGAGGTCACACACCACACAGCGGTGTTTCAGCTTTACAGTTAGGATTTCACAGCTCAGCTGCACTGAGTCATGCACCAGCGAATATGATCAGTACTCCATGAAAAAGCAGAATTGTGGAACAGGCATGTAATCGTGACTTTTAGTGTGAAAACAAATGCAAGTTTCGGGGGTTTAAATAAGGTCAAGTCTTGAAATCACAACTCTGGTGGCTCTTTGGTGTAAACAGCATGATGTGTCTCTCACCTCTGAACCAATATACGCTCTTCCCTGGATGAGTTCAGGAGCAGCGTACGCAGGGCTTCCACAGCACGTCATCAGCTCATAACCCAAACCTCCCTAGGAAAGAGAGAACCACATACACATGTTTACAGGCACTAACCCTCATCTTCAGGCATCAGAATTAATCTAGATATAATTATATGTATTACCAAATAATGTAAGGGCCAAACACTGTTTTCTCTTTCTTTTAGGGTGGAGGCAAATCTTTCTCCGTTCTCGAACAAAGCGCTAACTAATACTTTTGACACAAACACATTGGGACAGGGAATGTGGTGTTTTACCTTAGGTTTGGCACACAATCCAAAGTCTATGAGCTTCAAGTTGTGGTCTTCATCAATCAACAAGTTTTCCTACAGTTCAAGACGAGCAGTGCAGCAGGCATTGAGATTAGTGTGCAGTCACAGACAAGCAGACACATATTATTGTGGTTTCTCTTATGTGTCACATTCTCTTGCAATCAGTGGTTGGTTTTACCGGTTTGAGGTCCCTGTGTGCGTATCCCTGGCTGTGGACGTAGGCCATCGCAGACACAATCTGCCTGAAAAACACCCTGGTCTCCTCCTCTGACAGACGGTCCTTTGCTATGATGTAGTCAAACAACTCCCCACCTGGACAGTACTGAGAGAAAGATGCTGTATTACTAAACATCAATGTCATATTCACGCTCCCACACAGCCTGTGTGTATGCCTGCTTACCTCCAGCACTATGAAGATCTGAGTGGAGGTCTCTATGACCTGGTAGAGACGACAGACGTGCTGATGACTCAGGTTCTTCATTGCATCGATCTCCACCTTCACGCGGGGCAGGTCATCCTGGGGTGGCAAACACACTTTTTAATCTGTAACTTGTATCTGTAACATTTGCCAATTCACGCAGAAAACAGTGAATTGGACAATCTTTTCACATTTTAAGTAATGTAGGACATCAACTGTATTTTACAAATAGGGATTGGTTTGGAAGGTTTGAAGGAAAAATTCTCATTATATTTAAATCCAATAGCCATCCCAAATAGTTTAATAATCGAGTCGTGAGGTGACGGACGATTCCCACCCCTAGTGATTAGTATGATCATATTCTGTCGTAATTTTACAGAATAATCCTGTCCAAATACTAACTTTTGTAAAAGTGTTATTTAGGTTCATATTGTTACTATTGTCAAGAATTGTATCTGATGTAATGCATAATAGCAGAACGGTTAATTGCATTTATTATAACTTTAACTTAATAATTTGCAAATATTTGCCATGTTTATATATATATATATATATATATATAAACTAAGAACATTATGAGTATACTGATATTGCAGTTCCTTTAATTCACCCCAGCCCTAATTCTAAAATGATTATTTAAATTAAATTTAAATCTACCAAAAGGAAATAAATAAATTCAGGATTTGTTAGCCGTTCTTTGTTGTATGTTGATATATACCTTTCCCTCATCACTTTGGGCTGTGCTAACTTGTGATAGTATTTTTTTATCTACATTTTCTAGGCTAAAGACTGCCTACTTCTATAGACCTCAGACATGTATTCACTTTAATGACTATACTGGTTGTTAATGATGAGATAACTGTTAAGGATGGGAAGACACAAGAAAAATGTTCATGGTTGGGATTATCTTGAATCTTGCTTTGTGTCAGGTTGCACCGTTTAATGTAGTTCACCAAAAAGCTGAGCAGACAACGGGTCTCTTTGACTCACCCCAAGATCCTTCTTGTTCATGATTTTAATGGCCACCTTCTCTCCTGTCAGGATGTGTCGACCCAGCTTGACTTTGGCGAAGCCTCCTGACGGACACACAGGGTTCACAAACACAGTGAGAGAGGTCGTGGCTCCGGCAGAGCCGCTTCACTCGCTCACACGCGTCCACATCGTCTTATTACCTGAGCCGATAGTCTCGTAGACCTCGTAGTATCGATGGAGCTCCTCAGCTCCGCGCTGCTCCGTTCTTTCCACAGGCATCCTCCCCCGCTGTAGCCGCACCACGATGGCCCTCCCTGGGTGAAGGGAACGGTTAGCCGGGGTAGCACGCACCTCGCTCAAACACTAAAAGTGAAAACTTCTCTTTGGCTTAAATGTAAAGATTAGCAAGTGGCTAACATATTCTAGCAAACCACTGTCAACTGACGCAAAAAATAATAAATGTAACACTAGCTAACAAAAACCGTCAATACCACCAAAAAGTAACGTCAGTAAAACGTACGTTACTACAAACTACCCGAACACCACGTATTTACCTGAATCTGTATGAAAATGAGAGATGAAGAATGTAAAAGCGGTTAGCCACCACACGTCATGTAGAAAAGCCTGCTACCAGAGATGTTTTGTTGTAGAAATTTGAATTTCGCACGTCGACTGACTCAATTTCCTGCTTCCGGTTTGTGAGTCGTGCGCCCCCCTGTGGTGGATAGCGGTACTGTGGTCATGCAAAAAAGGATTCAACTTTGTGATGCTTTTGAAAGCTGTAGTATATAGGGGTATTGAATTGTACTGCATTTTATCTCCTCATTATAGATGGGATGGAAACAAATATAGTAAATACATCGTAATATAATACACCATAGAGTTGAGGTGCACTGCTGGATACAGTTAATAAATAATAACAATAACTTGAATGTATAAAGTGATTTTCATGGAACCCAAGGACACTTGGTTAACTTCCTTTCATGCTCTGTGACATGTATGAAAATGCTGACAGGCAGGCCCACTAGTGCAGTATAGCAAGATAGCAAGACAACGGAAGAAGAGGTATTTAGATTGTTTTTTGTAATTTACATTTGAGTAAAACTTAACAACACAACATTAAAATAGTCAATTACAATTTTAAATCATGAGCCAGTGGGTCATGCTCACATAGCCTAAAAGCATGTGCGGCCATGTAAACTAAGAATGAAGAAATTACTCCTAAACTACTATGTCTTTACAAATGATTGTTTGATGTTATATTAATGCTTTGGATCCTGTATATTGCACATTTAAGCTTTGAGCTTGGGGGAAGATATCAAGTCAAAAGGCTCAAGTCCAAGTGAAGTCACTGTGTTGAAGTCCAGGAACAAGTCTTTGAGTTCACACCTGATATCAATACATAGATATTCTATTTAACCACCTTGATAAACCATTTTCCACTCTACCACATTGCAGTGTGCGTCCCCATCCTGAATGGTCTCATGAGCATGAAAGTGACGTAAATTATTTGCTCTGGCTCTTTCTAGTCACTTGATCTCAACACCTATCGAAAACCTGTGGAAATGTCACCGTATCAAGATGACAAATGAGGGAAAATCTTTTGTTGGAATGGCGTCCACTCCTTAAATACACTTCCAGAGACCCGAAGCAGCTATGACAATCAGCACAGAAGCTGCTCTGGAGGACCACAGTTTCCAAACACCTTACATTTTATCTGTGATTTTTCTTTAATTTGGCACTCATCTGCTCACATTTACATTCAGGCTGTATAAATACCCATTGTGCACCTCCTCAGTTTGACTGAGGCACTTAAAGTTTGAGTAGGTCATTTAGAAAAACCACAGAAACTTTGACTTTGAACGCATCGCAGAACCGAAAAAAGTCCCGTCCCCTTCGTTCAGACCTCTGTTCAAAGCCGCTCCCCCAGAACCTGCAAGCAGGTGGAAGCATTGACAGTCCAATTATTTTCTCAGGCCCAACTTTTTTTGATTGGACGGGTTAAAAAAAAAAAAATTAAATGTATTCATGCTATCGGCATGTTACAAGGATTTCAAGTAATATAACATAATGTGTTTCTGAATAGAAGAACCTACTCAACCTTTAAGAATGCAATGGCAAACAGAGCAAATTATTCCAAAGGCAGTGGTTAGCTGTGAAATGACCTGCAGACATAAATTATGGATTCACGGACAGGTACATGCAACCCATGCATTGCAACCGTTCTGTGTGGAATGTGGCTGCAGTAGCTGACCAGAGAGATGTATTTATGGTGTCAGAAGGTGTGAGCACCTTCACCTGCACAACTCCTCCAGTCTGTAATTAGTAAAAGGGGAGAGGTGAGGTCAGAGACCACTGGATGTATTTTAACAGACCCCTGTTAGACATCTGTAATGACTGTATACAACCACTCTCACTGTTTTCTTGTTGGGCCCTAAATGCCACAGTAACAATTTTCTCTCTCGGTCACTGTCCTACATCAAATGCATTGGAAAGGGACAACTTACTGCACCTGTTCTTGTCTATTAGTCACAGGTTGGGTCTAAACTGAAGGGCTGCACGTCAGAAGAAAGGCATGATGCTTCTTAGGTCACGCAACAGGCCGCCCCATCATGCATTAGCCTGTGAACTGTAAGAAAAACATCTTAACCCAGTACAAATATTACATCCTGACACTTAGCCAACACTGACAGACAGCTGCAGAGGAATTTCAGTGATTGATTGGTGGTCGTCCTGTGTTTCTCATGGTTGTTAGGGAAGGAGTTGGTCGTTAGGGAAGTAACCGATAGTTAGGGGGCATCCAGGTGTCAGTGGGATGACAGAACCCCTCATTTGGTTTCTGGGGCAGCTGTCCAGGACGGGACAGAGGGACATCAAACGACCCACAGCTGGAGGAAAAGAGAGGGGAAGACGAGTGTGAGGAGAGGAGAAAATGGAAATGAGAAGGGAGAGCAGAGGAAGATGAGGGGAAAGGGGGTGGGGGTGTGGGAGAAGAGTCTAATCTATCAGTAAGGCCTCTATTATTCCCAAATCTGCATGATCTCACAATTTTATTACACATTTAAACCTATTTTCAATATACTGTAGCACAATTTAAACCCGTGGGTGTTCCCCCCTCTGGGTCCTTTTATAAGATGCAACTCAGGAGAAACCCTTTTTATTTCTTTCATGAATATAAAAAAAGGGATGTAATGCTTTTGAGGGCAAGTTCTGTTACAGTCAATGGTTTTAACAGACAGCACAGGCCTTCCACGGCCGTGGCCAGCCTCTGTGGGAGCCTTTGCCAGCTAAGTTTCACATATACAACTCTAGTACTGAATCATAGCAGATTCAATGTCTTAACTAAATCCCGATGTAATCTCCCCATAGCTGCAATAGAGGATAACTAGATCACCATTACAGATTACTGTAATAACCTGTATGCATGTACGACTTGTACATGTCATTATCTGTGTTAAAGAGCTACTGTGTCTCTCAGGGATCACAGTGTGTGTGTGTGTGTGTGTGTGTGTGTGTGTGTGTGTGTGTGTGTGTGTGTGTGTGATCAGACATGGCCTGTCACAGTGGAAAATAGATCGTAGCCTGAACATCGTCCGTGTTGGATAGAATTCCCTGACTGACTTTTGTGCCAGAGAGGGGGAGCTAGTAAAAAATAAAAGCATGTGGCTTGTTTTATGTGTGTGTAGGTTTATGCTATAATGCTAATGGCTTTTGTCTTTCCGTTTCCTAAAACTATAACACAGAGAGCCCAACTTGGTCTCACTCCCAACTCCAACTGACGGTGGATGAGTGTCTGATTCTGATGCACCATGCTTTCAACTAAGTCCACCCGCGTCAGAACAACTGATGATATAAAGAGTGAGATAGTCCACGCAGGGCAGATGCAAGAGGAGGTGGATGGGTCCGACAAACACAGGACTTTCATGCAGGAGATCTCATGTGCAAAAAGCGAGTCATTAGACGCGATTCGTTAACGCTGTTCGTCACGTGAGACGTTAGTGAGGCAAGTCAACGTTTTTGCTAAACCTAACTAAGTGGCTACCGGTATGTTGCATAAACCCAAGTGGCTATGATGCAACCAAAGTGACACGCCGTTACCTAGGGTTACCTAGAGTGTCACAGTTTGAAGCTTACGCTATGTTCCAAGGGTGGCCAGCTACATTGTTGAAGTGTTGTTAAAGCTCGTTGACGTAGCTATGTTGTCAAAGATCACTGGGAGCTGGCTAACAGCGTCCGTAGATGGAACAGAACAGCATGAAACAAAAACATAAAATTGGTTGAGGTTCACCGCGTCATTGGACGAACTCATTGGCATCAGTTTGTAACTTCAGGTCCATTGAAAATGACTTGTAGAACGTTGCCGTCGGTATTTGACGAGTTGGGCATGAGAATGTGTTGGAGAGACAGACGCATTAAGACGGCTGAAAGGATACACTGGCGTCCTCTCTCTCCTGTTTCCATAGTCCTCCTGAGGCTTCGCACGGCGTTGCAGGATCTGCTTGTCTTTCTCACTCACGCTGCTTCCACGGTGACCTGATTGATTCACCACGTATTACGTACATCATAGTGCTTTATGCACACATATGTGCCTCATATATCTTTGCAGGGAACACACAAACATGTGCAACTTCGCAAGCACACACACACACGATCGGAAAGAAACCGAGGTTCGTAGAAAAATTGTGAAATTCTCAGCCCAGGCAATTTCACACCCATGTTGTGAACAGCTGTGGTGTTGATCAGCTGGCAACCTACGGGAAAGGGCTTTTTTAGATCTGAGATGTCATGTTTCAGCTACTTCACATGTCACATCTCGAAAAACAACGAACACATTATCTCTGCTCCATCCATCTAAACTTCTACACTGCAACATTCAGTCATGGTTGACATTTAAAGCAGCTTCTGATATTTTCACCTCTCATCTCCCGACATAAAAGAGTGGAAAGTTAAAGAGCCAGGCAAGCTACGCTACATCGTGTGTTTACAGGGCTAAAACAGTCCTCTGCCCAGAACTGAAAAAATTCAGCCAGGGGAATATATTGCACCCATATGTGTTTGAACTCCTCCAAACCATTTATGTCCATGCAAATATTACCATAACCTCTCTAGATGAAGACTTTGGGAGCATGTCAGTGTGAGGGTTTGATTCCTGGCCAGCGGGTTTACAGTAATATCTAAATCGATCTGATTGTTCCCCGACATATGGAGCATAAAGTCAGTTTAAAACTATCCTTTGGGTGTGAATCACTAAGGGATATCGAATCATTATAGAGCACCACTGCATTGTTCATTTTCTCTTTTCATTACACACACACACACACACACACACACACACACACACACACACACACACAGAGAAAGTGTTAAGTTGTGAACATATTTAACATATTATCCCCAATCAAGAAATCTAGAGTGATGTGTGTCCTCACAATCCTGCATGATGATTCACAGGGAGACATATTGTCTTTGGGATAAGCTTCACGATACACGACGGGAGCCTGTCATCGCGCCACCAAACACACATCGTGGGCTGTCACAACATTCACACTGAGGTGTGAATGGGTGTGACTTCCAACTTGCATCAACTTTTTTTTATAAAAATGTGCCTGAAATTTCAAAACACATTCTCTCAGCATTTCTCCTGACTTCCCTCCCAAACTGTGCCTTTTCTCCCCTCCCATCCCTCAAGCCAACCCGGCCTCACAAACACACACACACACACACACACACACACCCCTGTTAAACAAGTGTGTGTATATGTGTGTGTGTGGGTGAGCGTCCTCCCCCTCCTCAGTCTCTCCATGGCTGGATTGTGGCAGCAGCTTAGCTCCCTGCGGCAGGGTCGAGCTCTGGCTCTCCTCTACCTCATCGCTCTTCTCTACCCACCTTTGGGTGCTCTTCCCTGGGATACCAAAGCCAGCCCGTCCCTCCTGGAGGTAAGACATCCACGTGGTCATGGAAAATGTAAATGTCTTCATATATGGCAACGTGTATTTTTCAAGTTGCAATGTAATCATTTATGCCATCTTTTTAAGACTTGTGTTTATCTGAATAATATGCAGCATCTGCAACCCAGCAGTTATACTCTATATTCTAATTTATGAAATACATATGAATCTAATACCTGATCAACACTTGCTTACTGGAGTTTGTTGATGTTTAGGCAGTGCAGAATAACTGCATTACAGATGATTTTGTCTTCATCTCTCAGACTAATCACTATCAGATCAAGCTGAATCA
This sequence comes from Eutrigla gurnardus, assembly GCF_963514095.1. Classification (NCBI taxonomy): domain Eukaryota; kingdom Metazoa; phylum Chordata; class Actinopteri; order Perciformes; family Triglidae; genus Eutrigla; species Eutrigla gurnardus. The sequence goes on from NC_139917.1 coordinate 13,088,777, forward strand.
GGCTTTGAACAAAGTATCAAAAAGGACGAACCGGAGGGGCCGTTAAGATAGACAAAACAGGAAAAGAACAGGAAAAAAGTTCAACTCGAAAGTTGCAAAATAGGGATTTGTGCAGAGGAGGAGTGGAGAGGAAGACCAGAAAGGTTCCCCAACTCAAACCAACTGTTGGACTGGACTGAGTGAGCTGTGGGATTTCCAACAAGAGAGAGGGAGAGAGTTGGAGAGCAGGATGGACGAGTGCAAACGAGAGAAAAAGAGCGGCAATGTGATCCAGCGGAATTTATGATTACACTGTCGAGACGCATGCCAGTGATGGTGAAACCATGGTACACAGGGAGTACAGTACATGAGCGGGCACATACAGTGTTTGAACCTGCGGCTTTGTCATGCGTAAAGATGTGTGTGTGTGTGTGTGTGTGTGTGTGTGTGTGTGTTGGCAGGGGTTTCGGGTGGTGAAGGGGAATTTCTCAAGGACTTTCCTCCATGTTCGCTACCATAAGATTGCAGAGATTCCTGCAGGAGCACGCAACATCAGCATACGGGAGACAGTGAAGAGTCGAAACTACCTGGGTACACACACACACACACACACACACACACACACCTAACACAGACATATTTATACCATGACAAACACTACAGTGATGGATGAACATGTGTTTGTTTTTTCCTGCAGCTCTTCAGACCCAAAGTGGTGTCGCCATCATTAATGGCAACTGGGTGATTGACAGGCCGGGGGTTTTCACTGCTGTGGGAACACAGCTGACGTACAAGCGGCCCAATGAAATCCGCTCTCGCAAAGGAGAGTCCATCAGTGCGCCTGGGCCGCTGAGCGAGGACCTGCATGTTTATGTGAGACAGAGAATGGCAGCAGCCACTTCAAATGCACAAACAATACCTCTTGTACTACAATGCTATACATTATCCCATTACATTACACAATATCCCCCTTATCTCCCTCTTTTCCCACAGTTGATCTACCAGCAACCCGGTCCCAGTGTATTCTATGAATATGCTGTACCTCTGCAAAACGCACACCCCACTCCTGAGCCGGATCCACCTTCTGATGTCCTGCCCCTGGGTGAGTGCACACACCACCAGGCACAAACACACACTTAAAACCATGACCACAGTGCCATTTACTCTATACCGGTTTTCCCTCAGGGAGCGTAACACATTACAGATGCATCTGTTATGTGTCTGCATGTACAGCACAGTGTGTGTGTGTGTGTGTGTGTGTGTGTGTGTGTGTGTGACCGCCCGTCCAGTTCAGATTTCATGGTAACGCCAACGCTGTATCATTTTCAGCGAAATTGTCCTTTTGAAAATTTGATTAAGGTTTTGATAACATGTGATATAGGCAGGCATCCAAGCTCTGCTCTGGCAAAGAGCTCTTTACTGCACACTGAGACAAGAATCGGTCACTTGGGCCAGATTTCATTTCATTACCTCATATTTAGCCTTCATTAAATAGAAAGGTTTTTAAAATTGCTTCATTTGTGTCTGTTGATGCTGAAATATATTGATTTAATAACAAGAGATCCCAAAGGAAAACACATGCTCTTGAAAGCCCTGCACATCACCGCAGGTGTTTTGAACTATTGTTGCTGATCGGATGTCTGCTCAGGCTGAAGGTGGGCGGAGCTAAGATGGGAATTACAAGAGGCCACCAAACTCCATGACTTTGTCCAAATTTACTCCCCACAGTATCTATCGTATCGTGCCCTATATTTCATTATCCATCCCATCCATCCATCCATCCATTGTCTACCGCTTATCCTGTATTCAGGGTCGCGGGTATATTTCATTATGATAACAAGAATGATTGAGGTGTAATTTGTTCAAACCAAAAATGAGTGATGAACTATAGATGCACTGGGTCTATATTTAATGTTATGCTTCATTCCACCCTATGACATCACGTATATATCCAACATTTGAAATCCAGACGGATCACAACACATTATTAAACATTCAGAGTGACTGTAGTAGGCAGGTTGGAGGGGAGGTGACGGGTGTAACAAACACAGGACTTTCATCCAGTTAACCGCTGTTCGTGTGCCGTGCAACACTAAAAATAAATACAGACAGTTTGTCGCATCTGTCATTGATGCAACTAATTGTCAACAAGTTGCTAGACAAACTAACGTCAATCGCATTCTTTTTCTAAACCAGAGAAAGTGGTTTTGTTGGCTTAACCTAACTTTCTGTGAAAAGTTTATTTTTTATTATTTCATAACGCTAACACTTATGACCACTTAAAGATTGAGTAGGTCATTTTGAAAAACCACAGAGATTTTGACTTTGAACGCATCGCTGAAAAGTATAAAAGTCCCACCCCCTTCGTTCTGACCTCTGTTCAAAGCCGCTCCCCCAGAAACGAAACGAGTGCTCGAGATCAGCAGAGTGCACAATCAGGAAGTAAGCTTTGACAGACAGGCAGGTCATCCAATTATTTCCTCAGGCCCAACTATTTTGATTGGACGGGGTTTTGAAAGTCCTGCCACGGCCACAGATTTGAATTTTTTTGTGTCAGAGCATTTCATATATTCATTGCTATATCGGTATGTTACGTGGTTTTCAAGCAATATAACAGAAAATGTTTCCGAATAGAATCGCCTACTCAACCTTTAAAATACACTATGCATGTGACGAGTGGAAACTAACACGCCATCCCCGCCACCTCAAAAGCTGACACTGGGTAACGTGAGTATTTCACGCGTTGTGAGAATGTGCTGCCTTACAACCTTCACTCTTCTCAGTAGAGACAACAGGCCCAGCCCGCGGAGGTGAGAAGGACGACCAAGATGACAACACCAACAACGACATCATCAAAGAGAAACCCGACCCTGACCACCCTGACCCCAGCGTGAACTCTGACCCTCAGCCCACCTACACCTGGACAAAGAGTGGGCACACGGAGTGCAGCGCGTCCTGTGGCACTGGTGAGAAAACACATAGAATTCAAAGCAACACATTGTATCAATGCTTTTCTTTTTGTAGCACTTTTTTTAGCTGTTCTAAATCATTATTTAATGTGCACGCAGCTTTACTTTAAAGACGCCATATCATCCTCATTTTCAGGTTCATACTTGCTATTCTAAAATGGTCACATGCTTTAATGTAAAACAAAGAACACATGTTTTTTTTACTGTCTGTCTGAATATACCTGTATATATATACACACTCAGTTAGTTTAGTGCCTGTCTCTTTAAACCCCCTCCCTCAAAAGCCCAGTCTGCTCTGATTGATTCGATACAAATATGGCCCACTTGTATAAAGTTCTCAAGCTAAGCTAATATTCTAATGAACCTGTATGTAACATTGGAAGATGAAATCTGTGTGGTTTGTTAAATCACATGTCTTCTGATCTAGGTGGCCCACAAAAAAACGTCCTGGGTTGTCTTCCTTCACAATGTACAGATTGGTAGACCCTCTGGATATGGTACAAGCACTGAAATGGGAGTTTATATGTCCCCTTTAAACTGTTGTTCTACAGCAAAGAAATACATATAAATGATCAGCAGATGATTACAAAAACAAATGTCACAAATGTGACACATAAATGTAACAGAAAGCTTTGGCTATTACTGAAACAGTAGCTGTAGCACACCCAAAGGGCTGAGATAATACATCATTGCTATGGATGAAAGCAATCTCTGTCAAAATGTGTAGTTATTTTTGTACACAAACACACATTCACTTGCTTAGTCGTTGTGTGTGTGTGTGTGTGTGTGTGTGTCAGGCAGACGTCAGGTACTCTGGGAGTGTGTTGAGAAAGATTCCCAGGCGACTGTTCCTGCTGATCACTGTGACCGTGGACTTGAACCAGCAAACCAGGAGGAAGACTGCAACACCCAGTCCTGTCCCGCATAGTGAGTAACACACACACACACACACACCTGATGCATACAATAATGACATGCAGAGAATAGGACATGGTATGGTATTGGTTCCACATGGTGCTGCGACTCTCAGGGTGAAGTCTTCATCACTCACACACGTTCATGCCACAAGTCGGTCACCCGTCAAAGTCGATCCCTCTGACTCCCTTTCTTGTGGCTTTGGTTTGCATGTCTTGTGGGAAATACCACAAAGTCGTACCGTCGCCAAGATGCAGCTGGGTGTTGGTGGATTAACTGTACGTTTGGTTGCAGGCCTGTCAGATATTTCGCCCACAGTGTCAATGATCTACGATAGCCATCAGTCTGATATATATGTTTCTACTGGGAACCCGGCAGAAATAATAGAACGCAGAGCAACATCTGAAGTTGTGCAGCACAAATTGGCTTATTCTGGTTGTGCAGTTTATGATCTGCTTTTGGAGGAAGCTGCAGGCTTTTTAACGGCCCACACCACACACAATAGCTGTGGTCAGAATGAGGACACAGAGCTTGGACAAACTCTGCTTGAAGAAAGGTCATTGCAAAGCTAATGTCTAAATCTGCAACCACATCTTTTGTGATGGACGGCGAGCTGCTCTTTGCTTCCTCTCACTCTTTCTTTGTTCTCTGTGATTGGCCGACAGCTGGGATGTGGGGGAGTGGTCGGAGTGCAGCAGGAAGTGTGGACCGGGCACTCAGCACCGCCAGGTCATCTGCCGCCAGGTCACTCACGTTCACAACAATGGGACGGAGACCTCGGTTACTGTGGCCCAAGAGCTGTGTGGGTCGTCTGATCGGCCGGTGACCAGATCTACGTGTCAGCTGAAGATCTGCAGCCAGTGGGAGATACGATCTGAGTGGAGCCCAGTGAGAACGCACTAACACACCTCAGTACTGCTAGTACACAACTCTACTGCTTCACATGTTCTGGTGGGGGAAGTCTTCAGATCTGTGAATAAAGTAAACACAGCAATACCACAAAGTAATAATACTAATATACGCTGAAGTCTTGTATTCTTGATTTCACCAGGCGGCAACCTCTGATTCTGAAAAGTGAAGCCAACGCTGAAGTGCCTTAAACTTGTAGAGAGAAAATGACCCTACTTCTTTCTTGATTTATTATCTCAGTAAACATTGTAAACATGAGTTTATGCTCTCGACTGCTGGTTTTATGTTTTCTTCAATCCAGCATGATGTTCATTTAGTAAACTGTGGTCCATTTAGAGTCAGATAGACCATAAAACAGAGGAGGCTTTAGGGCGGGGCTACTTTGTGATTGACAGGTCGCTACCACAGCAATAATTACGAGGAAAATCTTTCCCTTTTTATTTCCAGACATTTAATTAAGTTCCACACTGACTCTCTGGTCATTGCTTATTTACCCTTTTTGAGCAATATGAAAGTTATTCATTTCAGTACTAAAGGGGTACTTTAACAGGTATTCTGAAAGAGACACACACGCACAATTTAGCCTCTGAAATAATGCAACCATTCATACCGAAGCTAAATTGAAGCACATTTATACATTTACCCCTCTCCCACCTTCTGTCCCTCAGTGTTCGGTGCCGTGTGGGGTGGGCCAGCGCAGCAGGGAGGTGGTGTGTGTGAGCAACCAGGGTGATGTGGAGGAGGACGAGGAGTGCAACATGAACCTGAAGCCAGACACACTGCAGAACTGTGACATGGGAGCCTGTGCACGCAGCTGGTTCTCCTCCCTCTGGAGCCAACGGGTAACACAGAAACTGTTACGACACAATGAGGGCGTGGAATCGTGTTAGCGGCGGCGTTGATTAAGAGTGCATGTGTGATGCTCCTCAGTGCTCTGCTGAATGTGGTCGAGGCAATCGAACCCGGATGGCCCTGTGCCTGATGGATCACGTGAGTGAACTCCCATTGGACAGCTGCGAAGGGGAACGCCCACCAGAAGTGACATCGTGTGACGCGAGCCCCTGCCAGAACCGACTGGAGTGGTACACCGGACCCTGGGGTCAGGTAGGTGACACGCACACATGGACACGTGCACGCTATGCAGACGTCATCCATTTGAAGGTTCACGTCACACGTGTGCTTGTTTAAGTGCTCTGCAGAGTGCGGGAATGGCACACAGACCCGGAGTGCGGCTTGTATTCTCAACGACGGTGGTCGCATGGAGGTCGTGGACCAGTTTAAATGTTCCAGTCTCTCTCAGCCAATCACAGCTCAGCCCTGCAGACTGAAGCCATGCGGTGTCCAGTGGTACGTCACAGAGTGGAGTGCGGTAAGTGTCTCAAAGTCGTTCCTTCCACCATGCAGCCATTGACCGCTCAATATCTGAGAAATCACTGTGTTAAAGTGTCAATCTGCATCTGCTGAAAATAGTAGAAATGGGTTGAATTGGGATTAGTTTGTCAAATAATGATCAAATGTTCTGGATACTGATCTTATAATATGTAGTTACGTTGCTGGTTCTGTTTATCAGAAGAAAAACAACTTCTTTTCTGATTGATTTTACGGCAGTTACATCCTAAAGAACATCAACACCTCACAAACCTTTGGGAAGGTGCTGGGTTTTGAATAAATGCTGCCCAAGGCACGCGTCATCTTGCTGTGGCCCACCTGCTCTCTGTGTGCCTGTGTCTCCGCTTGGTCACAGTCCGTTATAGATCCACACAGACACTGACAGGGGAAACACATACCCTGATGCACACCCTGCTTATTGGCTGGGGGTCCAAATTGATGCCCCGGAAGAGTCCCGAACACTGCAGAATAAGAAGGCCAGAGAAAATACGTCTACTTGGTCATATGTCATGATTGAAGGGCTTTATTTTCTGTCAGGCTATACATAGTTTTGTTTTGTTTTTGGAATATTTTATTTCTTTGTTAGAAAGTAGTTTTAATGGAAATCAGCAATGTCTGTAGATTATGAAGAGTAACCAGGACATCATTTCTGGAAAGACAATTTGCAGTATTTATAAATGCCATCTTGAATTGCTTTGAATAGCAGAAATTATATTTATCTCCATTTTATTGTTCGGAGTTGATGGATGTAGACGTCTGAAAATCTCAGCACACAAAAGGACAACCATTTGCATGGCCAGATCATCAGAGAGATCTGAAAACATGCAGGGTCGCCCATAAAGTTGAAATTATTTGCTTTTATAGCGGCAAACAAATGCATGAATTCATTTCACCTGGGTGATCGGGACACATCATGTAATCATTGCACCTGGTCAAAAGTGATTACTGATGCATTTAAATAGGAATAAACCGAGGATTCTGTCTGAATACAAAATATTCCAACATTATGGGCAACAGTTCGTTAGTGTTTTGTTGTAATTTGGGTTAATTGATCCTTTAAAGATGACTCTCTCTCTCTCTTGCTATCACCTCAGTGTTCACGCTCCTGCAACGGGGGCTACCGTGTGCGTGAGGTGCGTTGTCTTGCCGACAACATTTCCCCTAGCGAGCGCTGTGACCCCAGTTTGACCCCAGACAGCCGAGAAGAATGCAACAAACAACCTTGTGTCGCTGAAATAAGTAAGTCTGCCGAGCCAAGCGTGTCCACTACTGGGTCACGCAGGTCAAGCAAGAGGACCTGTTGGTAGTGAGGTTTCTCTGTGATGCTGTGTCACCGTTGATAATGTCATCTTGGGCCTCCTGGCTCAACAGGGAGAATGGAAGGGTTGTAAGGAAACATTCTTTACCTTTTCTTTTTTTGATGACTCATTTATGAAGGCACCTGCCTGCTATAATGTGTATGTTTGCCAAAACCAATCGCAAGTGACTTATTATTGACATAAGCAACAACATTTTATGTTCACAATGCTTTAAGACTTGTGAAAATGAAGCATGAAAAGCTTGTAATTAAGAAGGCTTCCACTGGCCTGCCCCACTCTTAAAGCCATATTCCTTCAGTTTGTCCAACCTGTTCCTCTTTTCCCTCACAGATCCACTGTGCAGCGACCAGTATCACAACTGCATGGTGGTGGTTCAAGCCCGACTCTGTGTTTACCCGTACTACAGAAGCGTCTGCTGTGCCTCCTGCTCCCACGCCCAGAAAACAAACCCCAACTCAGTTCAAAAGAACCACATCCGCAGGTGATGCTGCCGAGGTAACCACTCAACTCACCTCCACGGAGCTCTGTTTGGGGAACGCTTCAGGAATGTCCACTATTCAGTATTCACTCAGTCAACCTGTAATCACCCGCTTTCTTGTATTCTGTGCACACGGCCTGAACACATGCAAACACATACAGGCCACTTTGATTTCACTATGTAGAGATTTAGAGTGTTTTTGTCAGGAAAAAAAAGAGAGGATGGAAAAATGCTTGTTTCCAGACTGCTGGACCTATTCTGTTTTCAAAAATCAAAAAAAATAATCAGATTTTTTTTAAATAAAGTGATTGTGAGTGTTTTTCATGGCGTTTTGAAGTGGGCAGCCAGCACAGCCAAAGAACTTACCACTGTGTGAGAGAGCGCACGCCACAGCGAGTTTGATGGCGTGGAAAGTAAGGCGAGAAGTAGCCTGGAGCATGTGACGCCAACTCATTGGACTTTTAGTTCTCTTCTCTAGCTCCGTGGTGAATTACACATGCACATCCCTTCTGTTACTGCAGAGGTAGAAGATACACCCTTATTTAAATTGACACGATCTAAACTGTGTTATTGCAGCTCGACTAAAGTGAACTGACCTGTGGTATCTCAGCTATCTGGCAACATAATCACATGCATAGTCCAAATGTCACATACATAACAATTGGCTTTTAAAACCATTTATTTGCATATACATCTAGCTATTTGTACTCGGATGTAAAATGTGTTTCATTCTCAGCGTACCTTTAAACCGGACTGCACACATTTGGTGATTGTACTTGTGTATTTATTTTTTAAATAAAGGGTGTATAACTTCTGGTACTCAGCCTGTGTGTGTTGTATTGTTACAGATGGTATAGTCATTATTTAAGATGTTATTTAACTCCCCATAAGATGATTACATCACCAAAGAGGGGGAAAAAGTCAACATTTTATCAAAGTTTCTATAAGACCTGAAAAGCAAAATATCATGTTAGTAGGTAATTTGCACCCCTAAGTGTGCTGCTGGGGAATGAAGGTGGGGATGTACAGCTGTGCCAGGTGTGCTGGCAGGAATCTTGTGTGTTTAACACATTAAATGAGAGGGTCACAATTTTTCAAATCTGTCTTTAAGCAGCAGACATTTGGACTTGTCATCACAGGAAAACCAAAGGTGAAATTGACTGTAGCTACCATTACGGTTATTGGATACACCTGTGCTTTTCCTACTATCAAACATATCAAAAGGTCTATAGTAAACAGTGTTTGTCTGCTTCACTGTGAGGCAGTAATGTCAGCATGCCAGCTGCAGATGTCATTTCAGCTGCTCTTTGACTAAAAGAAGCTTTTAATTATTCTGAATACCAGGAATTTTGGCTGATGCATCTGCCATTTTCACTGTAAATTTAATTTTCTCCACCCCTCCACATAGTTAGAAAATGTTGGATGTGCATAGACAGGTGAAAACCTGCCACATGGAGCGAAACTGGGTTAGGTTTTGCCATCGTATCAAACACTAGTGAGAAACCTCAGATGTGTCTTTTAACCACAAATCAGGCCCATCTTGTCTCAAAAAGATGCAGAAAAACAAGTCCATGAATTTGTTACCTCGAGGCTGGATTATTGCAATTCTTTATTATCAGGCTGTTCTAATAAATCCTTTAAATCTCTCCAGCTGGTCCAGAACTCTGCAGCCCATCTGACTAAAACTAGAGAAAGGGATCACATGTCTCCTGTATTAGCTACTCTGCACTGACTTCCTGTAAAATCCAGAGTATCAGTTCAAATCTTCCTTCTCACCAACAAGGCTTTTAATGCTCAGGCACCATCATACAGTGGGGAAATAACCGTGGCTGTGCCCGTTACCATCGACTACTCCTGTTATTATTACTACTACTGTTAATATTGATACCGACAACGAATGTAGATGGAACCCAAGAACCCGCTCGAGATTTCTGCCTACCTTTCAAATGTGTTAAGGCAGTTTTTTTCACCACTGTGATGTAATGCTTGATCCTGGTGATGTTGGGACTCTGAAATGCATTAACTTTAAAAGTCATGACCTCGTTCAAGTCCTGCATGTGGAAACTGTCCTAATATACAGTTTGTTGCGAAATGCCAATATAAATCAAATTTAATTGAATCCGAATTGATGTCACTGACCGTGCAGACATGCAGAGCAGAAATGATGTAAGTGGACCATTAACCCAAACTTGAAAAGAATAAATGATGGTCTTGAGTTATTACATTCCCCAGTAAGAAACAGACATGAGATCAGTGACTTTGAATCTAACAAGTTCATCCAGGTGACCGTTTGTGCCAAAGTTTGAATTAATTCCCTCCAGATATTCCAGAGATATAACATGAGAAAGAATGAACGCATGAACACGTAAAGATAAGTGGAGGCAGCAACTTGGAATGGAAAGTGAAGATTTGCTTGGAAACCATGACGTACAGCTGCACATTAATGTATGCACCACACCATCCAGTGAAGAAGAGGTCACACTAGCTTTGTACTCATTCAAGATAGTAATACCTTTGCTTTAATGGGACAGCCGGGCTGACAGCATGTAAAAGGCCATAACTCAATCACGAGAACTTAAAGCACAGAAAGAAACATTAAATGAACACCAATGACAAATGCACATTGCATTCTCTGTTTCTCATACAACAAATTAAAAGTAGCATGGGGAGACCAAGACACTTTTACATACACACTCTCCCATTTTGTGTCTATACATAATCTTTAGTAATGTTCCCGAGGTGCTCCCGAGTCTCTGTGTCCGTGGATGCAAGGCTGCACTGGTAGGTCCATGCTAGTGGGCTGCTGAGGGCGTGTGGTGGGGTCAACTCTTCAGGGTGAGCCTGGGCCTTTGGCATTGAGGGATGCAGGGTCCACATTCACCAACAATATCCATGTCCGTCTTGCTCGGACAACATTACCCAAAACAAAAACAACATTCAAGGCTCGTTTTCCATGCTGATAAACCTTAAACCATTCTAAATATATTTATTTTTTACTCATAGACACCAAGCTGGGGTTTTGTGAACAGAAATGGCAGCCACTCGTCTTTTTTGCTATGTTTTTTTTTTTCTCTTGATAGCTCTCTTTTGCTTTGTCCTTGGCATTGGGTACCAGACAGACAGTACAACAAGTTAATGTAATTGTTACCGAGTTTAACAATAAGCTGTCTAAAAACACACTTCCTGACCTACACCCCCCCCCCCCCCCCCCACCCCTCCCAACTTCTTGTCCTACAATTGAACAATCACCATTTATACAAGTCAGTTCTGAAAATACAATGGCAAGTGACATTTTCCACCAAAATTTCATTGTGAAAAAACAAAAAATATATATTCACTCCCCATCTGATTTGTTCAGCTTATCAAATGCGATAACTTTGTTTTTCTTTGTAGCATCGTACCAACATTCACTGATTTCAATATTGTAGGTTTTACAAAGACATAAATATAGTAGGATAAAATACAGTAAAAAATACAAAATAAAGTTGATATAGTTTTTTTTTTTCTTAAATGATAATTTACCAGAGGCAAACCCAGAAACGGATCTTTGACACTAGGCAAAAAACACTAGAATTACCCCCTGAGGTCAAATGATAAAAGAATAGCCATGTCTCAAACCAGACCATAGTCCCACATAACGCACTACTTTCATGTTATTTATAGGTAGCACGCTACGTACAGGACGATAGGCAAAATGTGGGTGTCCTGTGTGACACATGGTCAACGTGTACTACTCAAGTGCACTCGTTTGGGTGTTATTACTATACTAGCGAGACATTGAGCTAAGGAGAACTTGAAGGCACAATTATCTGAGGCGGAACATGCCTCGAGAATCAAACGCAACAGTTGTGGTATCGAGGGAGTCAAGGGAAAAAGGGAAAGAACAAAAGAGGAAATTAAAGTTTACAGTTTCAGGTATGGTTTAGGTCTGAGAACGACGAGGCAGTGAATAAAGTTAAGGCCAAATTACTTCAAGATCGTCTAATCAGAACACTCCAACAGCAAAGATGATGTTAGACCTGGCAAATAACACGGATTTGCAATACGCCATCAGTTTTAATACCAGAACTCTCTTCTATATTTTGTCATAATCTGGCTCGCTACATAGATATTTCTCCTCACGGTTAAGTCAATTATATTAAACAAGGCTTTTTTTTTTGTTTTGTTTTTGCTCTTCTTTCAGAGGTTGTTATTATGCACAATAATGTATAACTGTATGTTACAAGAATATACATTAGCTTCAGTCTATAATATCTCAATAAGGAGTACATCCAAGCATTCAGGGTGAGGACTTTGGCTTTGAAAAGTTAGTCTACATATGCACAAATATGAAACACGCGTAGAAAATGCACCATAGAAAAAAAGGACATGGAAAACAAAGGGGAGAAAAGGAAATGGACTAAATGGCTCACACGTTGATCTACTGTCACTCACCACCATTTGCTCACGAACAACCATTTCCTCCCAAAAAAAAACCAATAACATAAAACAAAAAATGTTTTCAAGTTTTAACCTTTTCATACCCCTCCTATTATCTGTGAGGTCACACACGTGTTCAGGGTTGAAAAGGAAAAAGACGTTTTTAAAAATAAAAAAGGAACAGACTGGGGTTTGGAGGGCTTCAAAGGGTAAAGTTCAAGTTTGTCATTCCTCATGTGCAAGTCAATATAAAAATGCTACAACTCATACAACTCTCTTGTCAACAAGACAGGTTCAGGGCAGGCCAAGTCCCCTTGTAGTTTTCTAAATAAAAAAGGGGCTCGGAAATTGGCAGGACAGCTTGCTCAATCGGTGACTCGATGCACAGTCTCCACTCCCTGTATGTTTTTTTACCAGCTCTTCACCTCCTCCGACGATCCGTTCACGTGAAGGAAGAGCAAGCGTGGGAGTCTGTAACACTACATCAAGAGCCAAAACAAGATCTCCATTCTTTGTCTCTTCTCTCTTATGGCAGAAGAGTCATCTCCCTCGTTCCTCACTCTTTCCTTCCTATGACTTCGGCTTAGGTTGGCTATCCCACTCGCTTTTCTGTCCCTCCGCGTGTCCCTCACTCGCTGTCAGTCTCTAGGTCGGAGTCAGACCACTGCACCGGGCTCAGTTTCCCGTGGCGCTGGGCATACTCGATGACTGCTGTGTAGCAGAAGTAGTACTGGTCCCAGGTCTGGATGCTGAAAGCCCTCTGTGTACGCATACGCCGCACCGTCTGACGGACATCTACTGTGGCGATGTCCTCCAGCCGGGACAGGCAGATGTCCAGTGTACAGAACGTGCCTGTGAGGGAGGAGGGACAGACGGACAGAAGACGGAGCGGTTACACAAGAGAAGTTTATCACATAGCATACAAAAACTAAGCAGAATTACCGCATAGCAGTCGTATGTTCCCACCAACCGTTCAAGTCTTGGGGTGGAGAGGGGAAAAAAAGGGATACGGCATAGTCTTACAATATATTGCTATATTGTATCGATACACATAATGCCAATTATCAATATATTATTATATAAACGATTATTTTACAAACCAATTTTGCTCCAATAAAAAATTATTGAAGTGAGACTTTATGGAGTTTGTGCTGAATTTGAAGAAATTGGCTTAAAGCTTTCCCAGGTTATCACGAGAATGTGACGGATGTGAGGTCATAGTGACCTTGACCTCTAAAAGCTAATCAGTAAATCCTAGAGTGGCTGTCGCCGGCGTGGAGGAATAAATCGTCTCGAGGAAAATCTAAAACCAGAGTAGAGAATAGAACTTTATTATGCCATTGGAGTGGCAACACATTGAAGGATATGCTTTCATTATACTTTTAAATCAAGAATACTTGTAAGAAAATGCTGAATATCTAGATATGAAACCTTGATACTTTTTTGCGACTTTGTGATTTAAGCATTGAAAGCTTGCGTCCAATACTTGCTCTGATACGCTCTTTATTATTTATTATTATTTCAGAAGTTCTTGTACAGCTTCTTGTCTTCAGACAACATTTGACATTTTGAAACTTGTTTTGTTGAATGTAAGGTTTTCACCGCAAAATGTTTCCATAATTAGTGTCCAGAATAAAAATCGGTACCAAAACTGATGTATTGTACTTGCTAGAATTGTTATATTTCAAATTATACTGTACTATTTTGGGGGGCTTTACAGTGGCATCATCACTGTATGCCAACACAAAACCACATACCTGTAAAGGAATAACGTTTTTCTTTTTTTTAAATAAACACAGCAGTATAACTTATGAAGTATATTTGAACCCCACAGTGGGTACATGCGTTACCTGTGCGGCCGATGCCAGCACTGCAGTGCACAACCACAGGGGGGCCCCCTGGAGGCCCCGTCCAACTGGAGCCCAGGCTCTGGACTGCAGCGTCCCTCCTCTGAAGTACATGCTCACGGAAGTCCAACATGGCAGAAGCACTTTTGGGCACCCCGAAGTCTGGCCAGCTGACATAGAGGTAGTGGCACACCTCCCGTCTCTCTCCAGACTAAGACAAGGTTCATAGAAGAATAGTGCAAGATATCAGATTCTGTCTTTGAGATGGCATGTAGGAGCATGTGGGCCAACACCCATGCCAAGTGGTATTGGTATACAGTACATGAAATGGTGATATCTTAAAAATAAAGAAATTCCACCAACAAAGCAATCCCACAGTCTGGAGACAGCAACGCCATATCAAGTATCTTGTATTAGAATTACAAATACCTCTGAAGAAAGAAGATACTTAAAACCACTTTTATGGCCATTTTATTATCTGAGATGAACAGATCAAGTTCAAGAATTTTCCTATTTCATTTGCAGTGACTTACCTGTGTGTTATAAAGTTCGAGATGGGAGAGTTTGAAGTCCTGGAACACCTGGATGTGCGTGTTCCTGACCAGGAAGTATCCGTGCTGCTCAGTCCTGCCCTCCTCAAGCGGCCAGTACTGACCACACTTGACACGGCCTCGCTCCACCACCCTGTGACACACAATCACACACCTTAATCTCAGCATGTTGTTACTTGGAATACCACTTCTCCATACTCGGGTGTAAAGGGAGACTCACCTGGTGGTCATGACGATGAGAAGTACCATCTGTTCCCACACCATGCGCCAGAAGTCACCAAACGTTTTTGGCAAAGGACCTGAAGAACATAAATGTCTGTAAGTTCATGTTGACTCCAAACTGTACCCTACTGAGGTCTGAGAGGGGTTGGAGCAGAAAAGGTGCATGCTGCATGGAGGACTATATAACAGCAATAAGCAGTGTTGAACAGTTTCTCACCCTGAGTTGCAATGTAGGCGTTGCTCCTCTTGTACCCGTCCATGAAACTGGCATTAATGTAATCTGATGTCTGCAACACACACAGCAGTAAAGAAAGCAGTGAGACTCACTGGTTGGTGTTAGGATCTACTGCCTCCTGTGGGACGACACTGCACATTGCTACTGGGATATTTCTTGGGACATCGATTCCAAAAACATTGCACTCGTTTTACAAAAATAAGACACAGGTTGCCAAAGAAAACAGGCTTTTACCATCGACAACATAAAACCTGTATCTGATACTGTCAAGCATTCCACTTTCAAAACATACACATGTTGGATACAGTAGATAAGGACAGGTGACGAAACAATAGATATGAAGATAGTTTCTCCAGCAAAGTGCACTCTTACTTAGAATACAGTGACAGGGAACCGGATAAGAGGAGGAGGAGAACGGTAACCTGCATGTCAACCCAATGTCACACGACAGGAAGGACGAGTAAGTTAACTTGTGGAGGCATAAAACAGCTCCAGTCAAGAAATGTAACAGCCCCCTCACCTACGGTTTAAACTATAAACCGGTACAAACAGCCACAACGTTCCAAACAAACACAAACACTTACAAAAGTAACTTAAATGTGGGAACATAAAACAGCTTTTAAGTGTCTCAGTCCAGCACTAGGCATTAGGCAGGCATGATGGGAAATGTGGGCTTTGTGCATTTTACATTACATAAATTAGCCTAGCAGTCTTTCCCTTATACACAGCTCATCCACTCACACTTCAGTCTGCATGCTTATTATTATTAAACTTTAAAATATACTGTCTCCATTACATATCTTTGTCACGTCAAGTGCTTGATAACGTCACAATACAATTCATTTATATAGAGCACTTTTCTTAACATAAAAAATGTTGGTCCCTAATAATGGAATCAGTCAGACTCAGCTCAGTGCCCTCCATTAATAAGTCAACTTAATGCATGAAATGTATAACATTGCATTCTCTAAGAAGTAACCAATACATGCTTCTTATAAGAATGTGGAACCCAATAGGAGTATCACTGATGTTGACAGCAACCACGCATAAAGTCATCCATCTACAACAAAGTAACATTTCTAAATTAAATGAATCCAGAAGTCATTAAAACAAGTGAGAAGGGATTAATTTGTTATTACCTCATCCTCGTCATCACAGAGCTGGCAGAGTCGCACCCGTGACTGGTCCAGGCAGAGAACATCACTGTACCGGTTCTTTATCTGGTTCGACAGTTTTCTGTAAAGGCAGAATTTAATACAATGTGAGGTCACATGGCGACTCTTCATTTTTTATTAATATATAAATATTTGATCACTTACTTGGAGTAGTCAAAAGTGCCTGCTGGTGGCTCCTTCCGGATCTCCTCGTACTCCTGATAAATCCCCTTCTTCTTCCTTCTCTTCACATGTTCCACCAGATCGTGCACCGTCATGCCTCCCTGCTCTGGTATGTGAACAGACACCTCCATGCAGCTGTCCTCATCATCGGGACCCCATGATGAAGATAGGGGCGGGGACTGGGAGCAAAGCTGATGGGGAGGACGTGGCAAAGATTTCTGGGGCAATGGCGGCACCCCCTCCTCTTCCTCTTCGTCCTCCTCCTTCTCGTCATCATTCTGAGCCCTGTGGGCAGAGTCCGTCACCCCTCCGTCCACCGCATCCTCATCACCTTTCTGGGAAAGCGGTGTGTCAGGGGGCGTTCTTGACTGGGGAGGGGCTTGGCGGCCACGACCGTTCATGTTAGCGTTCGGGCTTGAGCCACTAACAGCGATGTCTGCCCCGCTCACTGCTGAGCCATTCCAGTGTTGGTGGTTCCCCTGTGGCCTGTTGGCAGCAGACTGTGGGCTCTGCTGGTACTGTCCTTGGCCTAGAGTCCTGCCCTCCGCCACGCTGCAGTGGTTGTGTGGGTTAGCATTGCTATCGTCGTAGCAGTTAGAGTTAGCCACCGCTAACTCGGAGCCCAGCTGCGTATTTATATGGGTGTGGGACAGTGTAGCGCCTGCGCTTGTGTTGCTGCACTCTAAGCTGTAGGAGCGCAGCAGGCTTCCCACACAGTCGTGTGTGTCATGTTCTTGTGTGTCGCCCTGAACAGTGTTTGTGTGTGTGTTCACGCAGGACTGGATCCAAGCCACGTGGCTGTACTGGGACGTTCCACCCAGGTGTTCGGGGAGGGAGGAGACCGGGATGTGACTGGCCAACTCGTGAGCTTTCACTGTGCACACCTGGTGGACGGTCAAGAGAGAAAACACATTTCAAATGACAACTCAACATCTCACACACGCAATATAACTGCAACTGAAGAAAACAAACACGTACCCGTTCTCTCAGCTTCTCACGCACAAACAGGCGGAGGACCGCGAACGGGGCTCGAAACCAAAGAGGTGATGACACTATGAAGACACATTTTAGACGAGCTGGAAATGCCCCCTAAGAAATACAAACATCAGGCGGACAAAATGATGAAAAGAGTTCAAGGAGATGAGATACGAGAGCAGCAAAGGATGTTCCTCATATTTACCTTGAGCAAATTGAGGATCTTGACACAGAGCTCATAGTCAAAGTTGCCATAGCTGGAGTTGGTCATGTCGTAGATAAATATGAGTCCATCTCTTTGAGTTTGTAAGCTAGGGAAGCAATGAACAAGATTTTCATATTAATAGCAGAGGAAGAGGGCCAAAAGGTGCAATCCATAAGAAAAACATTTACTGATGGGCATTGGAAGTGTTGAAAATGTGGGATTCTCTCACAGAAAAGCGATGTCATCTGCTGTATTCTGTTGCTTTTAACAGGTGGTTTTTATCTGGCTATACCAGCATAATAATAATTAAGCACACATCTTGAAATTTCACCCAGAGGAAGTGGTTGGCCCAGATCACACTGAAGATATTGAAAAAGCTCCAAAGCACAGACATTAAATTGAGCAGTCTGTTCATTTAAAATTGAGGATCTCTTTATGCTTTCATGCCATAGCAATTTCTGTTAAATCAATTTTTAATGTTATCAAATCAATGTTTAATGTGGAGAACTGTGCCTCCATGTAACACACAGAACATAATGAGGTATAAATAAACTATTTATTGAATAGAATATGTTTTATTGAACATTAAGATGAGTGAATATTAACAATGACATAAACTAATTGTGGAAAATATAAATGGAAGCACAATAATATAAAACTGAACGCTCCTTTGCCTGGTAATTACTCCAGTCCTCATATATTATGGATTTATCTTCCCAGACATTAGCCTATAGTATAGGCTAAGGCTGCAGCTAGTCTGAAATACAAAAATAAAACCTACAGGACTGCAGCTATTTGGCTCCCTAAGATTTCCTTTCATACATTCTCAGATATAATATCTATACTAGGCTGCGGCTTGGCTGAATACTTGACGAGTATTAACTGAGATGTACATCCATATTGCTCAGTGCACTAATTTAACATTTTAAATTAAACATTTAAACAATAGCCAATCCATTAGTCCAGCGTTGTAATTAAACCTTGACAGAGGGACTAGACAATCATTGTCTTGTTTAACTCATTGTTGCCTGTGTGCCACAGAGTCTGCTGCTGGATAGTGCGCGTTTCCTTTGATGCATGTAGATTTGAACACGTGTTCACTCGTAACAAGGCTATATTTTCTGAGCTGCAAAAATAAAGTTAGGACATCACCTCTCTATGGCTTTGTCCAGCTGATAGATGATGGCCTGCAGCACAGCTTTGTGGGTGGTGACATCTGGCCGATGGAGACGAGCAGTGAAGAGTGCTAGAGCAGCACCATTTGCATCACGGCCAGGCTGGCGGGAACAACAAATTATCATACACGTGAATGAAAATTAATTGTGCTTCCACTGTATGGGATTTGTGAGAAAGGGGCAGCTATACATTCTGATTATAAACATACATATATTCAGACCATTTCCATTCAGAAAGAGACATGATGCACACAAACACACAAAACCCTCCTTGATGACCAGCATGTGCACCTGCTTTAACACTCACCAGGACTGTAAATTTGCCACTCAGCAGCTCAGAGCGTAGCGGCTCCTCGTCAGGGTTGATATTGAAGATGCCCTCTTTGATTCTTGTGTTCTAATTTTGATACATGATGACAGAGACAGCAGGGAAGGTCATTAGCTTGCAATGAAGATATTATGCAAACAAACAGCATCTAATCGGATTCATATCTGAATAGTTTTTCAACAAGAGCGTTGTTATTCAATACTGAATAAAAACTTGCAAGCGTGTTTGCTGCTACGACGGAGAACTGCCAACATATAAGTGAGGGTCGTCGGTTTGATGTCAACTCTTTTACACGGTCAGCCGATACTTAACAGCTGCAAGCATCGGCATCAAATGATCCAATCAAGGGTTTTCCGATCAGGATTTTGAGGCCGATCCCCAACTGCTGAAAGCAGATTCGGCCAATCCGATCACCAAGGTTATTTGAAGCCATTTTTTAGCACCCGTCAACAAGTATTTCGGCTCCACTATTGGTTTGTGTGTCCTGGTGAATTACATTCCAGTGGTGGCTACATGTTTCCGACTCGTGTGATTCAAACATTTCCACTCCAAAGTGTTTTTTTCATTTATAGAAGGACATGTCGCAGTGAATTATAGTCTATTTGATTACAATTCAAACTGTGCTATATTTTCCCTGGAAATGATAAGCGGGCTCATCTGGTTTCCCCTCCCTCTATAAAGTCAAAAGGGTTGGCAAGCATTTGACCATTTATCAGAATCAGATTCATTCATATCATGTATAATATATATCATTTAGGCCTGTATCTGTTTTTATAGATTGTGTGTGATGTGTTTTCTTGCCAGATTCACTCGTGAAAAAAAAAGATCACACAGATGGTGAAACTACCACTGCAGATGGAGAGCTGGTCTCGGAGCTGGGCCTGCATGCATTTTTGTTTCCAGCTGTGTTGCTCTAAAAGCGAATTAAAGAGCCGGCAAGAAAGCAGGTAAATAAGTATGGAAAACTTTTAAATTAAAAATAGATGAGTCATCGTATTGGCCTTTATATAGACCACTGATATCTGCCAATAAACACAGGTGGACGATCAATCTGATCACCCTCATTTCATTAATTTTTCAAAAGCAGAGTTTGTGATTATTGGTTACAACAAGTTCAAGTTAAAAAAACGTGCAATTGAATTATGCTCTCTAGCTCTTTTAACCGCAACGAAGCCCTGTGGTTTCCTGTTGATAATAGTAGTAAATAGTCATCTCAGTTTTGTCACCAGTCAAAGCGCTGCTGTACCTTGTATGCTTGGAAGAGGTCGATGGCTCTGGAGACGTCAAACTTGCGGGCCATAAGAAACTTTACAGCTGTAGGTTGGGACACAAGGCCAGCGCTGTGAGGCTGCTCCCTGCTACGCACCTCACCGAGGAACTCCTCCACAGCCTTGACAAACGGGAGAGAGGAGGAGATGGAAGGGAAAAGATGAGGTGTTTGCGTGGGAGGTGAGAATTCAAAAAATTCTATTTGTGCAAAAGGTGAAAAACCAGGAGGCAAAAGCGGTAAAACAACAACGGTTGGAATTTAGAGGGTAGAGCAACAGCACAATAAAAAAGACAGACAGCAGATAGGCATGTCTCATTGTGTGTAAAGCGTCCTTGGGTGCTTTGAAAGGCACTAAATAAATTTAAGTTATTATTATTATTGTGACAAACAAAACGCAAAGTTTCCCAGCCCCCTCAGCTTTGTAGTTCGTTCCTTGCTAAAGTTACTAAAATGCGTGCTACAGATGGTAGCAGCAGGCTGTGCCCCTGGAAGATGCCATACATGAGAACCCTTGAATGCCAGGAAACAACAGTCAGCTTGTTGTCACTCAAGGGAGCTGCATCTGTCCTCCAAATATATACCCAGCACAAGGAGAGTCAATAAACGGGTACATCGGATTAACTCATCAGCTATATACAAAACCTGAGTCTACTCACTCACAGGCCAAAGAAGGAGAGAGCAGATGTCAAATGGGAAAACAAATTCAAATGTAGGATTTCTCTAAGGTTGGCTGATGTGTTAAGAAGATGCACCCAAACCCTGATACATCTTGTCTTATCAATATTATTAGATGACGGGCCAAAACATTGACTTGACACTAAACATATGGAATTTTCTATGTGAAAGAAATAGCATCCCTGTTCTCTTTGTTTTCTTGAATAGTGTGCGTTTACCCCATGAATATTTTAAAAATTATGTGAGAGGATTGTCTTTGTTGAAGATAATGTGGCACACCACAGTATTACAACATTGATTTATTGTGTCTGTTCAATCCAGATCTGCGATACAATCTTAAATCGTTGCATCCCTACTTGTGACTTTCAGCCTGTGGCATAGTCTGAAATCTGTGCTGGGAATGTACTGCTGTAATGCAACGCTGTGACCGGACACATTCACAAAAAACACACGCATGTTTGAGAAACATAGCCAGGATTACATCCTGGCATTTCAATTGAGACAAGAGAAGCAAAGGATCAAATCAGACACACCTAATAGCATCAAAAGGTATAATTTAGTGCCACTGACACCCCTGGTGTTGGCATTCAGTTACTGGTAGTGTATCGTATCATTGTTAACTGTTTACAGGCAGTGTGTAGTTTGTAAGCACTCTTTCCCTCACAGGTTTTTGTTTCTGTACCACAATGTTCCCCCTAAATTAATGTTAATGTTGCTAAAACCGTGTTTGTAAAGCTGGAATAAAGTGAACATGTCAGGGAGGCTACCTTTAAAAATCACACCCCACTGTAAGCTCCCATCTGTAGCCTACCTGAACATCAGCAGCAGCCTCGCAGGGGTTAACCCAAGGAAAAGGCAACAAGTCGTTGGCTTTTGAAACTTTTGAACAGCAAGTGTCCGCAGGGCATTTAATCGATTGACGTAGCTGGATCTGTGAAAGCGATGTTGGCTATCAAGAGACGAATCTGTAAAATCTTGGGAGCAGAAGAAAGCGTGTCCTGTGACTCGGATAACCGATTAGTTAACCCTGTTAAACGCTCGGGGAGATAAACAAGTAGCTGTGTGATGAGGCCGTCATCGGAATCGTTGCGTGACATTTGATGTGAAGTCAGGCCAACCCCTTTTACTAGAAAGTGATGGCAACAACAATGCTAGGAACCGGAGGATCACTTCTGTGAATTCCCGACCGTAAATCTGATAGGCAGGAGACTGCGAGCTAGCTGGGTCGTAGCAAACACTCGCGTTGCCCTTCTTACCGGTGTCATGGTACATTATGACGATCGACACTTAAAGCAATCCGCGTTTGGTCATTTATAACCTTAACACCTGGTCCAACGTGATCTTAAAGGTCTAGCAAGATAGCTGTCGAGGAAATTCCCTGCAAGTCAACAATAGCTATTAGCATTAGCCAGCAGCTAGGTTACATGTGGCAGCTGGGTGGCTAACGATACCGTTTAACTCACGAGAAGCCACATGTACGGGGCTAAACAATAGGTAGTGAAGTGTCGTTAGTTAACATTGGAGATGTGAACATATATGCGAGTTCCGTGTACAGCTGGGTTATCAAGAGAGCGAGTATTCGTGTCACACAGCCGGTTAAGTGATCCCCACTACTACTAGCAAACGCCATCATGCTAACACACATGCTAACTGCTGTCAGTCACACCGGAGTCAGTCGGCTCTAGAGGGTGCGAGCGGGCCAGGGCTGTTTACTAGACCGCATCGTTCCTGGGGACAAGGGCCGTGACAAAATATATGTCAAAAAACGCCAGCTAGAGAAGAAGCCGATGGCGACGTTTGTACACACTGAACCCGACGGGGATATGAGTAAATAATCCATAAAGAGATCCTTACCAGCTGCTCCTGAGTTGTCAGGGCTTCCGCCATCTTGAAGCCTCCGCAACGTCGCAGCGGGCGCGCCCACCAGCCGCTCGCTCACGCCCTACACCCGAGTTGGAGCCCGAGGCCCCGCCCACATGCATTGACTTTACCACAGGCGAAACTGTTTATCAATGCAGCTGCTCACAATTCATAAACTGTTTTTAAAACTTTTTTGATCAATGCCGCTTCTGATAATTCATAAACTTTACTCATCAACGCAACTCAATTCTGACAATTTATAAGTGAATCAATGCAGCTACCAGCCATTCATAAACTCTAGGGTATTTGTCCAGAAATACAACTTTTTACAGTTCATAAACTGTTACTTTACTGCTGACATGGATAAACACAATATATCATTACATTTACCACATACAGATAAACATCTCTTTTATATTAAAATAAAAATAATTAATTTTACATATCGTGTAGCCTACTACTCACTAGCTTTACATAGCTAGTTAGTATACTATACTATCCCTATACTGTTGACAGCTGAGCTCACACACCACTTTAGTAGATAACTGTACTATGAACCGATTTACCCATACATGTAACAACAAATGTCACTGTCAGAAAAAATAGAAAAAATATTGACTTAGTATCTAAAAAATTACATTGTATCTCAAAATATTGATTTAGTTTCTTAAAAATAATGACGCAGTATCTCAAAAAATTACGTAGTATCTCACAAAATTACATAGTATCTCAAAATAATGATTTAGCATCTCAAAAATAATGACGTAGTATCTCAGAATAATGATATACTACATTGAGTCATTATTTTGAGATACCAAGTCATTATTTTGATTTACTAAGTCATTATTATTGACTAAATTATTATTATTATTATTATTTAGTCATTTTTTTGCAACAAGACATATGTTTACCACACTTTTATTTAACCATAATAATTTTATTTATTCAAATATACAATCGAATGACTATTTTTCAATTTAACTAGAAGTATTATTAATATTAGTATAACGATATGTGATGTCAGCAGTAGGTTAATTGGTGACTCTAAATTGCCCGTAGGTGTGAATGTGAGAGTGAATGGTTGTCTGTCTCTACATGTCTCCCTGTGATAGACTGGCGTCCTGTCCAGGTGTACCCTGCCTTCGCCCAATGACTGCTGGGATCGGCTCCAGCCCCCCCGCGACCCTGAATACAGGATAAGCGGTAGACAATGGATGGATGGATGGATGGATGGATGTCAGCAGTGGGGTCGTCCATCGGAACGTTTGCGTGCGAGCATTTGTTCCGTCGGACTGTTTTGGTGCAGCACCGCGGGCACTTCGGCGGACTTTTTGATCTCAGCGCTGCCGTCCGGCTGACAGGAGGACTCTGGTGTTTACTGTTTAAACTCTGCAACAAAAACAACGAACGCCACGACGTCCTCGCCTTTGATACACACTGTTAGATCACGTTTATAAACTCGTGTCCAGACTCGTGCTGATGTCATGTTAACGAACATCCACCTACTGACAACAACAGCACAACTTCCTCAACATGAGCACCTCGGCTCCTCCCCTGAGAAAGAAAAGTTACATGGGGCAGCACCAGATCAAGAAGAAAAAATGGTCAGTTTAAATCACGGTTTCGATGAATTCATAATGTTGGCTAATTATGATC
This sequence comes from Eutrigla gurnardus, assembly GCF_963514095.1. NCBI lineage: Eukaryota > Metazoa > Chordata > Actinopteri > Perciformes > Triglidae > Eutrigla > Eutrigla gurnardus. The sequence continues at coordinate 13,113,490 of NC_139917.1, forward strand.
AAATTACTCGTGTTGCCTAGAGACGCTTCCAATCTTTTATCGTATTTCTATCAATGAAAGTCGGTCTTATTTGTGGTGAACATTTTTTCTGAGCACAGTTTCCAAGCTCCTGACGAGCCACCAGACAGACACAGACCGTTGCAGAAAACCCATCACATGTCTGGCATAGACAACCTGGTGGTGAGTGTTTGTCACCCCTGATTCTCTTTCACATCCACCTAGATCACCCCTGACATGTGTTCATCTCCGTTTCAGCCTGGGGGAGCAGCGTTTCCCCTGGGGGATTCCACATTAGCCCTTGATGAGGAAATGCTGCGGGTGCTGGATGCTGTCGACCCAGTGAAGCCTGCAGCCAACGACGAGCGTCCATCAGCAGCGCACAGAGATGCATGGGAAGAGCCGGCGTCGTCAGCTGTCGGAGCACCTCCACCCACAGGCCAGGGACCCCACAGAGCCCCCAGCACCCAGGAGACAGTCCGGGGGCGCGGTGGTGATTGTAAGAGACGAGGGTGGAGAGCCGACTGCAGGGTCCTGGCTCAGAGGCTTCTCTTCAGTGAGGACTCTGAGGAAGTGGAGCATGCTCAGAGGGAGAGCATCCAGCCATCACCAGCTCCTGCCTGCATCAACGGGCTCTCCTCTCAACAAACTGGAGGCGGTCGGCAAGGAGGCAGCCCCACCAAGTGAGTCCTAACTTACACATTATCTGACAATGTGCTTTCTTGGTAACGAGCCTTTTTCTTTCTTTGTGTTTTTCACTTGCATCCGGAAAGAAAAAACGTTCCATGTGGCAAAGAGAAAAGTGGGTCATGTATGAACGCTGATCCACCTCTGGATGCATCCAGGGACTACATCTTGTTCAGCCCGAGCCGCCTCGCAGCTGCCTTGAAGAGGGCCGCACTGCAGCGGTCGTTACAGAATCAGTCCGCCTCGGTGCTCACGGTCCCCAGTGGGTTAGACCTCAGTACTCTCAGCAACACGTTGCCTCAGCAAGGTGAGGTAGAATTATAAAAGCTTCATCACTCTTGTTTCTCTATGTTGTTGACTCCTTTGACACCTTTTCATTCCTGCATCAACCTGCTAGAAAAACGAGCTGCTGGGCTCCAACACTCTGTTCTTTGTATTACAGCTGTACCCAAAGGGCTTTCCCCCCACATTTTAAGCTTTTATTGAGGTTTTCAAATGAAGCTACAAATGTGTGTCGTCACCTTAAAATGGGAAAAATATGATTTTGTTATTGTGGTTACATGTAAGTCATGATGCTTTTAGATTGCTGCTGTTAATACAGGTGAGGGAGCGATAACGGTCTTTTTGATAGCAGTGCAAATGTTGGATTGACATGGATTGAAGCAGAATATTTCAAAACTGACTGGATGACTGAATCTGCTTTTCTCCTGTGTGAGAGAGAATGTGGAATGTTTCTGTTAGTTACTTATGATAATCATTTGAATGCCAAAGTTATAAGTGAAGCTTCAATCTGTTTGGCACAGCCTACTTTGCATCCAGTTTTTTTCTGGAACACTTCTTGGGCGCAGATATATAGGTTATATAAAGGTTTGATCATTCATTTGAAACTTAATTTAGGAATATGCAACAAATCAGTACAACATTTAATGAATACATATTATGGTGCCGTTGAAGATGTGAAAGAACAGCCTCAAAAGTAAACTTAGAAAAGGCACAAACCAGTGAACACACAGCAAGCCCGGCGCCTTTGGCGTGCCTACTCTGTCTTTTTATGAACCTTTTTATGAAATTATCTCTTGTCCAAGTTTGTCCGGATTGTTTAATTGACTGAGTTTCCTTTATATCTATTAGATTATATCTAATAGAGTTCTAAGATTTCTCTTTCCCATGAAACATCAACTTTGTTTTAATCAAAATTCATGTCACAGTACTTAAGAGTCTTGCCACCAGTTGATTTAATAATGTTCACGTGTAAAAGATTTTTTCTTTCTTCTTTCTACTGCAGGCATTGCATTGTGTGCTCCCGAGGGGCAAGCCAAAAAGCTGCTGTTATGCAGCTGGGGCTTACCGAAACCCGTCCTGGAGCGCTACCAGAAGCACGGCGTGACTCACATATTCGAGTGGCAGGCTCAGTGCCTCACTGTTGGACGAGTGCTGCAGGGAGGGAACCTGGTTTACTCAGGTGAGAATCCACACGTCTCTCTGCAAAGACATTCACAGAGTCGGTGACTACGAGGGTCGTCTTCAGCTTCATACTCCTCCTTTTTTTCAGCCCCCACTAGTGCTGGAAAAACTCTGGTGTCGGAGCTGCTGATGTTGAAGCGTGTGTTGGAGACCAAAAGGAAAGCGCTCTTCATTCTACCATTCGTCTCTCTGGCGAAAGAGAAGATGCATTACCTTCAGGTGAGGGCAGGACACGCGTGTTGTTGTGGACGCTGCGTGTATACGTCTCCATCTAACAGACTTGTACCTGTGACGCTGCAGAGTGTATTCGAGGAGGCGGGAGTCCGTGTGGAGGGATATATGGGCAGCACCTCGGCTGCTGGAGGGTTCAAAACACTGGATGTGGCCGTTTGCACCATAGAAAAAGCCAACTCTCTCATCAATAGACTCATTGAAGAGGACAATATGGGCCTGCTAGGTAACATACCGGTGATAATGTGTTTCCTTGAGTATAAAACGTACAGTATGAAACGCGTGTGTTGTACCACTAGGCATGGTGGTGGTGGATGAGTTGCATATGGTTGGTGATTCTGGAAGAGGATACCTACTGGAACTGCTCTTAACCAAAATCCGCTACATCGCGCAGAAGCAGAACACCACTGGGTTTGTGTCCGTCAGTCTGTTCCTCTATTATCTATTTTAAAACCACCTGCTACACGTGTTAAGAAGTCCGTCTGTGCAACTCTTTCTTCAGGTCTCTCTCTGAGGGGGTTCAGATCATAGGTATGAGCGCCACCTTGCCGAACCTCTCCCTCCTGGCTAGCTGGTTAGGTGCAGAGCTTTACCAGACAGACTACAGACCCGTACCCCTGCAGGAGCATCTCAAGGTGGGCTGCAACATCTACGACCAGAGCCTCTCCGTGGTCCGGCAGTTCACTCCTGCACTCCGCATTAAGGTCAGTGAGAGTGGAGTTCGGATATCACCTAACGAGTGATACCTGCTCTCTGTAGCCCAGTAATCTAATCATGTGATCAATCATGAAGGGCGATGATGACCACATAGTGAGCTTGTGCTACGAGACGGTGAGAGAGGGCCGCTCTGTGCTGCTGTTCTGCCCCTCGAAGAACTGGTGTGAGAAGCTGGCAGACAGCATCGCCAGAGAATTCTACAACCTCAGACGTACTGGTACAAGATCCCTAATGTTGTATGCACACTACATTTAACAGCGAGGAAGTCCACCTGTGATTGTTTGTGTTGAGTCTAGATCCTGGTCTCCTTTCAGACCGCCAGGGCGAAGCGGAGCCTCAACCGGTGTGTCTGGATCGGGACGGACTAGTGGACGTTGTAGCCCAGTTGAGACGAACCCCAGCCGGTTTAGACCCCATCCTCCAGCGGACCGTGCCATGGGGGGTGGCCTTCCACCACGCAGGTGAACACACTCGCACGACTCCCACCGCATGGCGGAACGGTTCAGTATGTGACTAAGATCCATTTGGTCTCTGTAGGTTTGACCTTCGATGAGCGCGATGTGTTGGAGGGAGCTTTCCGTCAGGGCATGGTCAGAGTCCTGGCCGCCACCTCCACCCTCTCCTCAGGGGTCAACCTCCCAGCTCGCAGGGTCATCATCCGAACACCCACCTTCAATGGACACTTGTTGGACCCGCTCACGTACAAACAGATGGCCGGACGAGCGGGGAGAAAAGGAGTGGACACTATAGGTATGGACGGAAGGAGGGAAAGTGTTGCCTGGAAACAAAACGCCATCAACAATCTTCTGTCATAATAAACAAGCACATATCAGTTAATAAGTCTTTCTCTTGGCCTCATGTCAATGTCTTTCAGGTGAGAGTGTGCTGGTGTGTAAGGAGGCGGAGCGTCAGAAAGGTATTAGTCTCCTTAAGGGGGCTCTCCAGCCAATCAGCAGCTGCCTGGTGAGAAGAGAGGGAGAAGGCGTCACCACCAGCATGCTGCGAGCCATCCTGGAGGTACAGCTCATAGCTAAGTGAACATTAAAATGACCGTAAATAGATCATGTGTAATTCCTTCTCACAGATGTCTCGTACTATGGAGGGACTATATTTACCTCTACTACCTTCAGAAATGTTTATGGACCCAATTTGAATCATCCCGACTTGCAGATCATAGTTGGAGGTGTAGCCAGCACTCCACAGGATGTGAGGTCATATGCTGCGTGCTCACTGCTGGCTGCCAGCATGAAATGTGACGGCAAAAAAGAATCAAACGAAGACGGCAACAAAGGAGCTATTGAGGCCTGTGTTGAATGGCTGATGGAGAACGAATTCATCAGTATCCAGAAGGACGGAGAAGGTACTGCTGCCTTTTTCATGTTCAGTGAGCAGTGTTCTGACTTATAAGTCCCACGCTGTAAAAAGTGAGAATTTAATGTTGTTTAAATGTATTATAAAGCAGGTATTAGTGCTTGATTAGAGAGAGAGAGAGAGAGAGAGAGAGAGAGAGAGAGAGAGAGAGAGAGAGAGAGAGAGAGAGAGAGAGAGAGAGAGAGAGAGAATAAAGTATAATTAAGTCAAAATGATTCATGAAACGCTCAATCCATGGAGAAATACACATAGCTTGTATTCAGAAACTAGCCGTCATGCTTCCTGTACAGTTGTGATGTCACAACTATACAATATAGAGATCAGAGAATAGGTTAACCATCGTTACAATCACTCCTGTATATCCTGTCTTTGCGTATCCAGAGGAGCGCTACCGTCCGACTCAACTTGGTGCTGCCACCCTTTCCTCGTCCCTCTCCCCTCCTGAGGCACTGGGCATATTTGCAGATCTTCAGCGGGCCATGAAGGGTTTTGTACTGGAAAACGACCTGCACATCCTGTATCTGGTACACATATATATCTTGTATTCTTGATTGCTTTAATGTGTTCCTGTCACCCTCATCCATACGCCCCTAAATGTAACCAAACCTCATTTCCCCTCAGATCACCCCGTTGTACGCGGAGTGGACTTCCATAGACTGGTATCAGTTCTTCTGTCTGTGGGAACAGCTGTCGTCCTCGATGAAGAGAGTGGCGGAGCTGGTGGGCGTCCAGGAAGGTTTTCTCGCAAGATCTGTCGGTGGCAAACTCGTCGCCAAGACAGAGAAGCAGCGTCGACAGATGGCTGTCCATAAACGGTAATGTGCATATGTATTTATACCATAGTATTGGCAAGTAGTCCACTCGTGGTTTTCTGTTTGTGAAGGGAATCCAAAATATGTGAATATGTGAATCAAATGACAAATAAAGTGTCTTTGTTCCCAGGTTTTTCACCACCCTTGTCCTTCAGGATCTGGTGAATGAAGTGCCTTTGGGAACCGTGGCATCCAAATACAACTGCAATCGTGGGCAGCTGCAGTCTCTCCAGCAGTCTGCTTCTTCGTACGCGGGTACAGTGGAGGCAACCTTCTGTGTAGAGCTTAAAACGCAGATTGATGACATTGTAAACACAAGTTCATGCTCTCATTTGCTAGTTTGAAGTCTTCTTCGATACTGCGTGATGTTCATTTAGTAAATGATGGTCCCATTTAAAGTAAAATAGATGATAAAGCAGGGTAGGCCTATGCTTTAGGGCATGACTTACTTGTGATTGACACTACCAATGCTTGGTCCCAAGGTTGACCTTGAATAAAGAAGCTAACTTTGTTAGCAGCTTCACACCAGAATCCAGATGGATCCAGATCCAGTAAGGGTGCTGCTCTGCGGCTTGTGTTCTCCTCGACAGTCCAAATATGGTCACTTCCTTCGCTGGTTACATAAATTCCAAGATGGCGACATCCAAAAAGCCGAACCCAAGGCTACAAATCTGTAGTTCACAAACCAATGGGTGACGTCACCATGACTACATCCACTTCAGTCTATGATTTTTTAAATAAAAATATGAAGAAATAACATTTTTATATATTGGCATATATTGTTAAATAGGTGCACTATATGACTGGAGGGATGGGGTTGAAAAGGCCTTTTTCATTTCTGCTTGACGTCTCTCTCAGGCTTCTCACACAGGACATGTTACATTGTAAAATAACTCTGACTCGTAGACTCTGTCTTAAAAAGGGAGGCGAGTAACTTGATGCAGGATGAAGGAGCACTTTAGACGGATGGATATACATCAGAGACTATATTCCATTAGCTGTTTTGGGCCCTACATGATCAGGCTTCCTTCAGAGTCATGTAAAGTGCTCATGCTTCTTGCATCATGTTACTGTGAGAGGGGTAATCAGGTCCTGGTGTAATTAGACTGAGAGGGTGTGTGCTTAATTGTGTCCCGGAACAAGTTTGTCTGGGTATGAGTATGTATTATACTAATTATAATGTTAATTATCAATGTAAGCCAGAACCAGATAGCAACACATCGGTAATTTATGACTCTCGATCAAATGTTCAGTGGTGCAGCTGACAGAAACCCTTTATGACCCTTTCTGCTGTCTCTTCAGGTATGGTAACAGTGTTCTGCAAGCGTCTGGGCTGGCACAACATGGAGCTGCTGCTGTCCCAGTACCAGACCAGGCTGAGCTTCGGGGTCCAGAGGGAGCTGGTCGACCTGGTCAGGGTCTCCCTCCTGAACGCAACGCGAGCCAGAGCGCTGTACGCACAGGGCCTCTGTACCGTCGCTGAACTAGCCAGGGCTACTGTAGCCGAAGTGGAGAAAGCCCTGAGGAATGCTGTCCCGTTTAAGAGGTAGCTGTGTGTTTCATCAGATATGATTTTATATATACAGTATATATATAAGATATGAATGCACATTAGGTAAATTAGTCCTGGACTGAGATTGTCTCCACTGTCAGCTACACATTAACACCATGATTTCTACCATGAATTAAAGATGCCATAACTATAAACTAAGTCTGTATTCCATTTGTTAAAAGTAAAGTTATGGCAGCATTCAGTTTTAAGTAAGTATCAACTAACTTGCCATGAGCAGTGAATGGATTTTGTTTACATCATTGCCTCCCTCATTCTGTCCATTATTGATTTAATTCAATTTGATTAATTACAGTACTTTCAAAAACTGTATGAGCTATACTGGTATGCTGACAATAACGTGGGATCAGAAAGATTTCCATTTAAATAAATGATGTTTGCACACATGACTCTTAACAACACTACTAGAAACAAACACCATCCTCTTTCGTTTGGAAAACGAGATAAACACAGATACGTTACCGTCAACTCCTCTTAAACCCTAATATTACAATAAGAATATGCAACTGTAGCATCATCATATAATCTGACATGACTCCACGTGTAATGTTGCGCTGTCTTCCTGTCTCAGCTCTAAGCGTGCCGTGGATGAGAGTGAGATGGAGGCAGCTGAGCGGCGGAGCCTCCGCTGCGTCTGGGTGACCGGTGGACGGGCCCTGACCGAACAGGAGGCCGCTGTTGAGATCGTGTCCGAGGCAAGACTCCTCCTTCGGGAAGACCTGGCCCAGCTAGGAGTTCAGTGGGACCCGGCCACGCTTCCTCCTGGGGCTCCTGCTCTGAACGGCCCCGATGACTCAGACACCTCATCTGCCTCGCATCTCAGCTCACATGATGCACACGTCAACAACAACCAAGATCACCAGGAAGGAGTTACGAAGAGTGAGAGTAGAGATAGTGGCACACATGGAGAGGAAAATAAGGAGGAAAACAAACGTGATAAAGAGATTTCTGAAAGGACAATGGAGAAAGCAGAAGGGGAAGCCAACAGAGACCAGTGGAAGTCCAGGCCTGAAGACACGGTAGCAAACAGAAACCTGGAGGAGCACAGAAAGGTGGACGGGACGGAGCCAGAAATCAGACAGGCGGGTCATGAAGAGCAAATGGAAAGAAGCAAAGAGGCCAAAAATGACAAGACAAATAAAAAATCATTAATGACAAATGACACAGTGGATCCGGATGAAAAAACAGAACGACAAAAGCAAGGAGGGGGAGAGAAAGCAGAGGCGAAAGACGGGGAGACCAGGACAGAGACAATCGGACCAGAGAGTCGTCAAGCAAATGTTCCTGAAAGGAGCCTGACACAGGAGCTGGCCGACCTCGTATCCAGCCCCCTGCTTCCATCTCTACCTCCTCATTCCTCCAGTTCCCCAATGCCTCCCCCCCGGTTTAGAGCTCCGGTGTCCAGAGTAGAAGAGCAACAAGGTTTTCCAACAAGGACATCAAAAGGAGATGGTGTGACGGGGCCTGCTGCCTCACCTGTGCATCCAGGTAGACTGAAGCACTCGAGAGCCTTAAGCAAAGTCCTCCACTCCATACAAACTGACAAAACACCACACTCAGAACATTCGGTAGTTTCAACAGTACAAAATGTAGTGCCTGCCGGCCAGCTGCCTGCAGCCACTCCGGCTCCTGCTCCAGAGCAAGAAACTGCCATTTCTGCAGACATGGTAGACTCTCCCCCGGCCGCCTCTCCTGCCTTCGTTCCCTCATTCCCTCCCGAGGCGAAGCGAAGACGGATGGATGCCGGAGAGGTGGATACATTTTCATCTCCCGAGCTGTACGCGGTAGACGAGAGGGATGGCGAAGAAGCTGAGGGAGATGTTAAAAAAGGAGAAGAGACTTTCGGTGACAGCTTTGAATTGGACACTCAGACAGAAAGAATCATTGTTCAGCAGGTATGCCAGCACAGAAACGGTTATGATAATGGTAGAGGTAAGAATGAGCCGGTAGAAACGGAGACGGTAAGAGAGGAGGAGACGGAAGAAGCAGCTGTGGGGATGAGTAAGGACACAAATGTTGGGGATAATGTGTGTCCCAGATTCAATATTTCTCTAACAGACAGCCAGATGGAGCTCATCCTTAACACCAGCCACCAGGTGAGTGACCAGAATCATCCGTTATAAACATCACATGTGTTCAAATAGTAATCATCCTACAAATGAAAATGTTTTTTTACAGACTTCTCCTGGTCCAGGTGCTGATAATGTAGTTGAAGATAATGACGAAGGTGGTGATGAGGAGGCCCGTCAGGCTGCCTCCGAGAGTGTGAACAGAAGCAGCAGCTTCCTGTTCGACAGCCTGTATGACAGCTCTCTGCTGGCTGGTCTGAGCCCACAGCAGATACCAGACCAATCAGATGGAGAGGAGCCTGTTGGCCAGGAGACCAAAAGCCCTCTTCTGTCAACCCAGGAGCGACGACGCAGTGAGCTCCTCGCCAATCAGGAGGCGGAACATCAGGAGGCGGTCCAGTGGGGTGAGTCCTCCTTCAACCTGTCGGAGTGGGGCGACTCGCTGCTGGTGGGCGAACACTTTCTGGAGAGGCAGAGCTTGCTCAGACACACGGAGAGAACCCAAGAAGCCAGTCATGGTAAAGCTCAGCCAGCCAATGAAGACCACGTCGGACCAAGTCAGATACAACCACAACCCACCACTACACCTCAAAATGAGTGTGACAAGAATAGAGGCAATAATAGTGGAGGCCATATACACAGACAGGAAACGATGGATGAAGAGGGTGAAAACAGGAAGCAAGTAAAGAGTAAAGTAAACAGACAGGAAACGGATGCTCTGTTGTCGGATAATGCAGTTTTAAATCACCCACAAGTCCACAACACACCTGAAAGGTCTCTTTACTGCAGCCCTGGTTTGCAAGACATCTTTGACCGTTGGCCTAGTATGTCTGACCAGCCCTGGCAAAACACCACAACAGGCCTCACGCCCAATCAAACGCTCGGAAATGCTGCAAATACAGCAGAAGTCCCAGATCGACCTGAGTCCTCAGAACAGGTGAACAGAGAGGGGGCAAAGTCAAATGTGCAGGCCGTTGCTGCTGAGAGAGAGGAGCAACCCTCAAGATGTGACGGCGAGAATGTAACGGAGAGACCAGACTCCGCTGGCGATCTCATTCCCCCAACTCAAGAAACGCCACCTGTCACACCCAGAGTCAAACTGACAACCTCATCTGTCCAGTCGCCTCTCGTCGCTCAGCCACTCAACCACTCCACTCCGACCACCCTTCTGCCGCCGAAACCAGCAATTGCAAAATGTCACACATCTCGCCCAAGCCACAACCAACGACCAGAAGCTGTCGCTCACACAGAACAGCCTGCATCAGATCGCAGCCACGAACACCAGCGGGGGCCCGCGAGTTCAATAACACAACCCCCCCGGCACCCCGACCAGAACCTCAGCCCTCCCAGAGGCCGCGCTGCCCCGTCCTCCCCGCGGTCGAAGCCGCCCTCAGACGCAGAATCACCCGGTGAAGGCTTCACGCTCCAGCTGTCCCAGGATTCATCACTCTCTTCCAGCAACTCTGGGAGCTTCTCCATCATAGACGTGGCGAGTGACAGGCGTCTCTTCAACGCTTTCATTACTGAGTGGAAAACAAAGGAGCGGTACTCTGTGGCTTTGGCCTGTGAAAAGAGGGAGCACAGGCCCGAGGAGGAAATTGGAGGGAAACATAAGAGAGGTAACTCACAGTGAAATGTCATGTCAATGGTTATCAAGCGCTGACTCAAAGATCTAGCAAATACTTACTGCAGAGAAGGCTCCTTTCTTGCATTTCTGTTTTGACACACATGACACCTAAATCACTATAAGCAAAGCCCGTGTTGCCTGCAGTCTCCTCATCCATGCTCGTGTTTTCTGTGTAGCGTCTGCAGCCCATCAGAAGCTCCCCAGGGCCGATGGTTTTCCAGTAAAAGACAGTGACGGACTGGTGTTGATTGGACTGTCCGTCTGCTGGGGAGCAAGAGATGCGTACTACATGTCTCTGCAGCAAGAGCAGAGCAAAGGTATAGACACGCAAATGCATGGATGTACACACACACACACACACACACACACACACACACACACACACACACACACACACACACACACACACACACACACACACACACACACACACACACACACACACTCCCCTAGTGTTCCCCTCATTCAGCTTGTGTGTTAACGCCTCAGGTCTGAGCTCCAGTCTGGCCCCTCCCCCACTGGATGTTGATTTTCCGGTGAGCGAGAGGCTGCGGCAGGTAAAGACGTGTCTGAGCAGGGCTGGTCATAAAGGAGGCGTGGCTGTGACCTATGACATCATCCAGGTGTACAAGAGGCTAGTCCTGAGCTGTGGCGTCAGCTTGGAGGGGAACTGTGAAGATCCCAAGGTGAGAGGAGTCGTGTGTTTTCATCCTCACACAGAGCAGACATACACTGGCATCCTGGTAATCATGAGCAAGCTGTTACTGACATTCTCACACATTTCAGCCTTTGTTGACTTTTAAGTGATGATAATGAATGTGAAGACAACAAATGCACCAATGTTCACTTGGAACGTCTAATTTTTGGACAAAAAACCTACATCATCAGAATTTGAATGTGGCTTATTGGATTCAAAGGAGAATATTTAACAGAAATGGACGACATCTGTCAGAAACATAATGCAGTGAAGGGACTAACCATGAATGTCTGCCACAGGTTGCGTGCTGGCTGTTGGACCCTGGCAGTCAGGAGAGGACTCTGCCCAACATGGTGACGGTCTACTGCCCCGAAGAGTTAGCTCTGCTGGACGGACTTGGAAACGCGCATGCACACTGTCCTCGCGTTAGGGCAGCGACCACCAGCGTCCTCGTGCACGCCGTCATGAACCATCTCGCTGGCCTGCTAGAGAAGGACGGCATGCTCGGTACGAAGAACAAACGCTCAGACAGACCTTCGTGGGATGTTCCTGCAGCGGTGAGAACCGTAGGAAACGTGGTGATTTGACATGTGTAACGGTTTTGCAGGCTTCTTCAGGCGCGTCGAGATGCCCTCCCAGGTGTGTTTGGCTCTGCTGGAGTTGAATGGAGTGGGCTTCAGCGTCCAAGAGTGCGAAAGACAAAAACATGTGATGCAAGCCAAACTGGCAGCGCTGGAGTCTCAGGCCTACAACCTGGCCGGACACAGCTTCTCCCTCACCAGCATCGACGACGTAGCACAGGTACGGCACATCTGGAATCAAATTAAAAATGGAAAAAGTAAAACGGACAATTTCCAAACTCATGTGCTTGTGCTGTTGTAGGTGTTGTTTTTAGAGCTACACCTGCCTCCAAACGGTGACGTGGCTGCATCAAAGAGTAAGAAGACTCTGGGCTACGCCAGGAGAGGCGGCGGCGGCAGAGTGCGACTCGGAAAGCAGTTCAGCACCACGAAGGTGAAACCTGTGTACTTCCTTTTATTACCATCTGTGTTCTCCAGTGGATCAAATATACCAGGAGATATTAGGTTTGAGGGCCCTCCCCCAGGAAAAGTTTTTGATGGTTTGGACCATCATTATTATTATTATTATTATTATAGATGAAGCCCAAAAAGCTTGACAAGTTAAATGATACTTTATTATTCACACATATCACAGCCTTCATCTAGACATTTTTATTTTATTTTAAATAATGTTTCTTTAATTCTATTTGTTCAAAAATAATAATAAAAAAAAAAAATTCACAAAAAGGAAGTGATACATTACAGCACCCTCATTCTGTCTTTTTTTATACTGTTTGGTAGGACTGAAGAACAATTTAATATGACCATTTATCTTATTAGAATATAAATATGTCTTCTAAAATTATAACAAGCACTCAAGTTTCTTAGAAAATCTGATTTGAGGGAGAGTCATTTGAAGATGGCGGCTTTGTTTTTACATCAAGCTTTACATTAACACTCGGTTCAATGCGATTAACAAGTGGAATCCAACTAATACTTACTCATCGAATAGGATTCAGCTCAGGCCAGGGTTCTCTCTGCATCATACAGGTGGAGAATAACGTTCAATATTTATATCTGTCAATATGATACATGTATATGTTATATAAGTGCATACAGGGGTGAACTACCAGGAAACAACCTGTATTGTGATACAGGTTGTGTGTGTGTGTGTGTGTGTGTGTATGTATGTATGTGTGTATATATATTATATGTATGTATGTGTGTATATATGTATGTATATATATATATATATATATATATATATATATATATATATATATATATATATATATATATATATATATATATATATATATATATATATATATACACATACACATACATATCAGGTAATCGAGATATGAACTGACCTGTATCGGCATGGAAGATCATCTCCCACGTTACAGTTGGGAGAACATAACGTTTGTGAGATGAAGCGTTTACTATATTTTAACTGATTTGTAATGATGGTTGGCAGGATGTTTTGGAGAAGCTCCGCCCCCTGCACCCGTTGCCAGGCGTTATTCTGGAGTGGCGGCGGATCACCAACGCCCTGACTAAAGTGGTGTTTCCCCTGCAGAGGGTGAAGCAGTACCACAGCACGCTGGCCATGGACCGAATCTACCCCATCGCCCAGACACACACAGCCACAGGTCACACACACACACACACACACACACACACACACACACACGTACATGCACACATTACATGCACCTGTATGGGTTTCATGTAGACACACCGTGGTAGAATCCGACTATTCTGCACTACAATTTAATCTGAAGTAAATCCAAAGCACGCAGTGACCCGGCTCCTTCTGTGTTGTCAGGCAGAGTGAGCTTCACGGAGCCCAACATACAGAATGTCCCCAAAGACTTTGAGATCTACATGGCCACGGTGGTTGGGGACAGCCCACCGTCACAGGACCGCTGCCCCGGGAGCACCAAAGCAGGGTGGGTCGACATCAAAGTTCACTGCACCCAATGTGTGAGCGTCTGGTGGTCTGAGTGGGGTCAGACCACCAAGAGGAGCTTGTTGTGTTTTCTCATAAAATGAGATTTAAAGTCACTAAATAATCATAACTTTCATTTGATTGGAGAAACAGAAAGTAGTACATTCAGGCTGATTTAGAAAAAACGTGTACCTATTTAAATACTTCAGTGTCTGTCAGTGTATTTCTTTGTATATTACCATATTCCGTTTTTTAGATGGTGCATTGTTTCCAAAACTGTGGATGATATTTCATATGTAAATATCAAAGGTAATTTTGGACTGTGTTGATCTGCCTGCCTGGATCCGAGGCAACTAGACCTTACGTATAGTGTGATATAGAAATATAAGGAAACTCCAGGACTAATAATCACAATCATAGTCACTTTACTACAAAGTGCCATTTATAAAGTCAGATGCTGGTAGATACCTCGAGTCAAAAATGAACTTAAGGTTACATGCAGTGTGTGTAGGTGGGAATGCACTTATTTCCATGATTTGTCTCCAAAGACAAGGCCAAGTGTCCAATGAGTGCTCGTACGGTTTTGTTCCAGGAAGAAGAGACGTTCTGTGGTTCCTTCAGCTGCAGCTGACCCTGCAGAACAAGGCCCGGCCTTCTCCGTCAGCATGCGACACGCCTTCGTACCCTTTTCAGGTCACTAAGATGATATCTTTGCGTGTGCGATCACCTTCTCTGCCTGTACCCTTTGTCTCAAATTCTTCTACCAGCTGTGTCTTTCCCTGCTGTGCTGCAGGTGGGATGATATTGGCAGTCGATTATTCTCAGCTGGAGTTGAGAGTGTTGGCTCACCTCTCCAAGGATCAACGCCTGCTGCAGGTCTGTAAATAGCAGGGAAACATCACACAACAACGTCAATGAACGTCTATAAGAAATGCTGAACTGGGTGCGTCGCCAGGTGCTGAATGGGGGAGCAGACGTGTTCCGCTGCATCGCCGCCGAGTGGAAAAGCGTGCAGCCGGAGTCTGTGAACGACAACCTGAGACAACAGGCAAAACAGGTACGACGAGGCAGGAAGGAGATGACGACATGGACACGCGCGTGTGCCTACTCACCAGGGACTATTTGTCTCGGCAGATTTGCTATGGCATTATCTACGGGATGGGAGCCAAGTCTTTGGGGGAGCAAATGGGAGTGGAGGAGAATGACGCGGCCTGCTACATAGAGAGTTTCAAAGGCAGATACAAAGGTAAACACTGCTGTTTAATTCTCATTACTGTGAATTACTGTTGCATGGGCAGGTTTGTAGAAGGAGTTGTGACTGTCCGATATATGCTGAGAAGATCTAGAGGACAATCATTGAAACGACAGAAGCAATGAGAAGACAAATTGAACATCCGTGTCCCGTCTTGTCTTTCAGGGATCAATGCTTTTCTTAAAGAAACCGTGAAGAACTGTGTAAAGAACGGCTACGTTCAGACTCTGATGGGCCGCAGGAGATACCTGCCAGGGATCACCAACGCCAACACGCACATCAAAGCACATGTAAGACGCCCGTTCATGTCAATGCATTTGTAAGCTGTGCATAACTTCCTAACTTCTCCACGTGTCTGCAGGCAGAGCGCCAGGCGGTGAACACCACTGTGCAGGGGTCAGCGGCAGACATTGTTAAACTCGCCACCGCGAACATCCAGAAACGACTGGGAAAGACGTATCCTGCGGTGCCGCTCTCCCACGAGCACGCACACCCAGGTGACTTCCATTTCATCTCCCGTTCCCATACTTAAGCGTGTACACGCCACATGCAGAGAGACGACCGCGGTGTGGTTTAAAGGTCTGTGAATGAACGATGTCTGACGGTGTCTGTTCTACAGCCAGCGGTCAGCGCAGGGGCGGCACGCCTCAGCTCAGAGGAGCCTACTTTGTCCTGCAGCTGCATGATGAGCTCATCTATGAAACCCCAGAGGAAGACCTCATACAGGTAGGAGTTAACATTTGTCAAATCATCAGCAGTATTTCGTTACAGGAAGCATGCATTTTTCCTTTAATGTAGATTATTTCCTACAAGAGAAACAACACATTCTGGGAAATACCATTGAGGAAAAATCTTTGTGTTTCTGTCAGGTTGCTCAGATAGTGAAGAGGGAGATGGAGTCGGCGGTGAAACTCTACGTAAAGCTGAAAGCCAAAGTCAAGGTGGGACCCAGCTGGGGCAACTTGCAGGACCTTGATATTTAATGTGAATGTTTTGACATTAAATGCATGCGCTTATGCATTTAAAGGGGTAGTTCACCCCAAAAGCATAACTCCCTTTTCCTTTTACCTGTACTGCTATTTATCAAGCTGGATTGTTTAGCCGTCGAGGTATCTGCCTTCTCCCAAGTATAAAAGGACTATATTACACATGTATTGGAGTGCCACGTGCCCGTTATATAGAGAGAAGGCTGACAGCGCCTGGGCTGATACCTCCAAAACAATCTAGATGATAAATAGCATGACAGGTAAGAGAGAAATTATGTAGGTGTATTTTGGGTTAAACTAACCCTTCTGTTCTGTAAGATATGTTAATACTTCTGTACCATTTATACTAAAAAATCTGTTTTTTTAATCACATCAATAATGAAATGCCAGACACATACATGCATGAGCTCTAAATTAACTATTTAATGTATTTATAATTCTATTTTCCAGTGTACAGTGTCACACATTGTACATTTTTGTAAATAGTATAGCATTTTATTTACTGATATCCCAGTAATTGTCATGAGATTTTATGCAAGATGATATTCTATTGGTTAACTTCAAATGTGTTTGTCCACTTTTTTTCTTTTACTTTGAAACCTATTGCTCCAATTATCAATATTGTTTTGTCCTGAATCGTTTATTCTATGAAATGTCGAAAACACAGATTCTCAGAGCCCAAAGTGATGTGTGCAAAAAATGTTGAAACCCAGAGATATTCAGTTTGCAATCATATGTTACAGAAAAGCAGCAAATAATATAATAAATAAGATGGAACTTGAGAATGTTTGGCCTTTTTTCAAGATTTTTGCTTGAGAAAAAACAAAAGTAAATGAATGAATAAATTGCCTTTCAAACAAAGACACAGAGCCGCTTTAGTCTTGAGGACATCCTGAAATCTCACATTTTATTGGAGCATTGGTTGAGTTGTCTGTCACAGGAACATACATCATTATCATTGTCGCACATTAACACTGTTTTGTTTTACACTTATGACAGTCACTGCACAAGAATGGTTGTCAAGGTGATATTACTTTTTCTGTGCAAAGCGAAATTCACCACCTTGGGTTACGGGAGGAAAAATAAAGATGGTCGAGGAAGCATTTTGTGTGGCTTTAGTCTTTAGTGACGCATGATACTCTGTCAGATCAATACAGACAAACATTTTTTAAACAATTCCACTCAAAGTCGTGTTTTGGCTTTTGACTACTGCCAATATATTTCGAAGACCCCTGTCACAACCTTTGATCCCAACCAAATTGAAGAATGGTTTAGTTTTTAAAAGACTTTTAGTATGACTTCTGTTCATTGTTGATTCACAATTAACCAGTGCACCATGACTCCACAGAGCTCAACACAGGCTCAGTTTGACACAAAAGTGACAAAAATGAGAAACAAGTAAATAAATACATGTCATGTACTCACATCCATAAACAAATGCAACAAATAAATCATTAACAGCACAAATTGGTGTTTTGTGTGTGTGTTTTTTAAACAGTAGGAGTGTGATCCCAGATGATGGTACAGATGTTTCCTGTCTTTCTAAAGAAAGGACTTTTCTTTGTGTGAAACAGCCTTTGAACTCATGCCATTTACCTAACAATTTAACCCAATGTGTTAACTGTGTCGATACTAGCATTTCCTAAGTATTTATCATGGAGGGTAAGACTAGCAGCTACAACTAGTGGGTGGTTTCCCATAAAGATAAGTGCAACGCAAATCTGCTGCATGTCAATCATCAATCAATGTCATAGAAACTGCTTCTTTTCTGAAGCGTTGGCGCCCATCAACAGGACAGCGACACATCCCAAAGATTTGACGTGCATTAAGTCACGATGAGGCATGTCAAGATGCTGACAGTGTGTGTTGCTCTATGGTGTTGGGTAATCCCCACCCCCCGTGATATAAATGTGTTTTCATGAGGCAGTCAAGTGATCATGAGGAGAACATTCATCTGCAGACACAATGATAATCAGTATCTTTGGTGATTTTGTCGTTGTCCTCTGACCTTTTGCGCCTGTAAATTATACAACAAATATTGGCTTGAACCGTTTCTATAAAGGAAGATGACCAACATCAACAAATTCTGTGGTTGGCAATAATTTCAAAGCCAATGAGAGGACTCTGAGGAAGAAGAAGATGTGATGCCTATCAGCTACTCTTCACCGCCCCGACAGTCCTAACACCACCCCCTTTAGGGCCTGGCAGACTTAAAACAGGAATGGGACTAATGGGGTTGTGTTGGGAGTATGCAGGTTTCTGTAAACATAGTTTTTAAGTCAGACTCACTGCCACAAACAGATAAAGGTTATTAATCAATTAAGGCATCGACACAGGCCGGAGCTGTGCATTTCACCAGAGTAGAAAACAGAAACGAAAATATATGTACACAGGTACAGTTAAGTGCTACTCAAGCAGCCTCGTGTTGGCTCGATCTGTGGCAAGAAAAACCGGGACCGGGACTGGCCTTTTCTTGTTCCAATACATACGGGGGGAGGGAGGGGGGGCTGCTGTTGGGGTCAGGAGCTTTGCCCGAGTCAGAGAACAACCTGAAGGAAAGCTCTTGGCCATGGCCCAGGTTATTGGGGTTCAACAATTTACATGAAAGAAGGGAAGTAAGGACACAAGAGGTTTGAGGACAACATCCCGGAGGGTGTCAGGGCGTCTCTCCATTGCGGCTGAAGAAGTACCTGACAGGAGGACCGGGCAGGTCGTCATCTCCGTCGGCCTCTGGAGCAAATGACACGGTGAGGTCAACGTAGCGGCGGTCCACTGATGGCTTGATCAGCTTCTGCATCCTGAATAGAGTCAAGAGGCAAGGTTAAGTGCATATGTTGACTGGTTTATAATGATGCTTTACAATATGCTATTAGCCTCAGCCAGGGGCGTTGCTAGACATAAAGCTCTACTGGGGCACAGGCCCCCCATTACTAAAATCACAAAAAAGAGCGATGCACCGGCTACGACATGCACACTGCCGTGCATGGACGTAATGTGCGCGCCGGACCCGGACGACAAGGTGCGCGCCTCAGCTTGTATTTTGGGTTAAACTGCGTTGGTTTGAGATTGTGGATTAAAAAGAAAATCCATTCTTTTACCGTTATTATCAATATAAATTAATCCACTGCCAAATATAGTAGCTTGTTAAAACTCGAACGGGAGATTTTACTGGGGCACGGCAGATCAATACTGGGGCACGTTCCCCAGTAAAAAGTGTCTAGCGACACCCATGGCCTCAGCAGAAGTTCTCTTTATGTCAGATTTTGGGAGAGGGTAAGCAGAAGGGCACAGTATCATGAGTTTGGCAAATCAGGACACACGTACGTAAGTTTCAGTCTCTTTGAGTGTCCAGGCATCACAGGCACATAGAGCATCTTCACACCGTGGACGACCATAGTGGGTTCAATTCCATACTTTTCCTGAAATACAACAACAGTTGATTAAAAAATAACAACAGCCAAAGACAAATGACAAAAAACACATGGCACAATGACGTGGCAACTGCATTTAAATAGCTAACCCAGCAACAAAGTAGAACACAAGTGAATGGTTTCTCACCCTCACTGCATTCATGAAGTCAGAGAGAGTGAAGTCCTCATGGCCAAAGATAGTCCAGCAGTCCCAGATGGAGAAGTAAATGTTGTCCCTGGGAGAGATGTGATAACATCCGTCACTACATTACACTGTAATTATAATGAAATATGGCTCAGGATCCTTCATTTGGTGCCATCTTGTAGCGGAAATGTTCATGATACTGCTGTGATGGTGTGATAACAGTTAAATGTGGCCATAGGTTCTATAGACATTTTCAGTGCATGAAGTCAAAACAGTGATGACATCACAACAGAGAAAACAGTTGAGTGAGAGAAATTGTGGTTATTTCTTACCTGATGAGAGTCTGTTTAACTGGGGCAGGCTCAGTGAGCACCACGACAGGGATGGCCAAGTTAAAGAAGCAGTTTTTGAAAGATTCAAATTCATAGCCTCCAACCACCTTGACCAACTCGAGGGCCACCTGAATACATCAAAATAATAATGTTAAATTATTGATATTGGACAATGGAATTCATTTTAAACCACTTTCCCACATCTATGTACATCCTTATACTGCAAGTCCATCCATCCTCTGCCACTTATCATGCATGCATGTGTAGAAGAAAATGTTAAACCTCATTTGAACCAGCCACAGAATTGGACCTGAAGAGTTTTCTTCTACACATGTCACCATGGCAGCAGGCTACACAAGGTAATTTTGACGTCCCCCCCACAGCAATGTTCTCAGGTGTTCTGATACCAAGAGGTGTCCTTAGAACCAGTATGCGATGCCAGGGGTCAACACGCTAAAGTCCTTCCCTTTGTCTGCTGCCTCTAACAATACAACAGAGAAACCTGGAGCCAGACTTGGGAAGGGGGCTTGCCATCAAGTGTCTGGTGGCCGGACCTTGACCCCTTGACCCATGGGGCCCAGTCTGACTGGCAGAACCAAAAAGAACTACACTGGCCCAATGCCGAACACCCAAATCTGCTGTGATTAAGTTGAAAATCACATTTACAAATATCTGTAGGTGTTCTTAAAATACAATAGCTAAACCATCAATAAGGCAAATAATCAAACGTGTCTCACCAGTCCAGCGACAGCAGCTGTTGCCGTGGCGATAGCGGGGATGATCTTCCCTGCGATTCGTTTTGTCTTGAGTCTGTCAGCTGGCTCAATGTTGTACATCCTGGCTCTGAGAGCAGATGCTGATGTGACAAAGTCCATGTGGCCATTGCAGTCATCGTCCTTTTCAAACTGCATCGGACTCACCTGCAACCTCTCTACGAAAGCGCAGACATCATCACAAATTATTAGAAGCAATTTACAGTGTTGGCAATATAGGCTGTTACCTAACTATTCCCACTGTTGTAATGGATAAGAAGAGTACAATTCAGCATCATCTTCAGTGTCCTTTAAATCTGACTATTGAGTATTTATTGTGTTTTTGCTTTAATTTTGAACCTGCTGTGACATTGTCTGTAGCAATGGCCTGCTCCAGCTGTGTGATGGCCTCCCTCTCTTCTTCACTGCTTAGAGGCATCTTCACTGAATCAGGCTTCTTCACCGCCTCATCGGTCTCTATACACTGAGAGTGACAGATCCACAGCAATCAACAAGAGTAGGACAAGATTTTAACACTCCAGATACCAGATAGAACCAGCTCAAAGGAGGAACTTACTTTCTGTGAGGGCCTATACTCGGGAATCTTGACATCTGAGAGAACCTTGATCACCATCTCTTCAGAGAGATCCTAATAACAAAGGAAAAGTTCAGTCAGACAGTCAGACAGTGAGTAAGTGTGTGTGTTTTGGAGTGTTGAGTGTGCATGACCTGCCTTTTCTGAGTAAGGGATGTTATAAATCCCTGCGAAGAGCCGGGCAGTGCTGACAATGAAAGTGAAGTGCCTGATGGGGGAAGAGAGGAGGGTTTGGCAAGCTTAGATGTGAAACATACACTACATGAAAGTCTTAAACTGTAACATAATAGAGCATAATACTCACAAAGAGTCATTCAAGTCAAAATCAATAGGTGCTGGTGGTCTTTTTGGGGACTGCCAAAACAAACCTAAGGAAGGGAAGAAGAATTCACTATCTTCCTTGCTTTTAAGTACAATTTATACTATAGCTCTGCATATTAAACTATTTATATAGTTTGGTAACTTATAGTTAAGTATGCATGTGTTTGAGAACTTACTGCCATCTTTTAACCTTGTGTCCAGGGGGAAAGAGTGCAACAGTTGTAGAGCCTAAATAAAAACACAATTAGTATTAGGTAAACAAACGCATATCAAATTGCACAAGCTATTAAATCAATATATATTTTTAGGAAGAGACTCATTACCTTTCTCTTGAAATACTTTTCAAATTTCAGACGGGCAATCGCGATGCACTGTTCCCACTGGCTAGGCCGTTTACTTAGCAGCCTAATGACCTGGAATGACCCTTCCAGACTTTCCCCCATCTGCATCCTCTACACACACCAAAACAACATCATTAAAAACTGTGTGTGTGTGTGTGTGTGTGTGTGTGTGTGTATTGTTATTTTTTTATTATAGCAGAAAGGCTACTTATAATAAGTAAAATAAGTCACAACACTGATGGCATAAAGGTCTCACCTGTAGCACCACTTCAGCCGAGGAGTGGGTCTGCCAGAATGAGTTGTACATGGAGGGCTTGTGTGCAAACAAATTCTCAAACTAGACAAACCCAAAGCAAAAGTTTAAGATTAGCACTTTAGCCTGACAAACAAGGTCAAAGATTAAAACAATGTTCACTTGTTGGGTTTTGAGCAGGCTGACCTTGTCTCTGGCCCACTGAATGGTGTGCTCTATGACAGAAGGGAAAGACTTGAGAGTGCAGAATGGGATCTCCTCTTCTGGGGGGTCCCTCTGGTAAGCAAAGCAAACGATATATTCAGGAGCACTGCAAAGACTAAGGGTCTGTGTCTATGAAGCAGGTCTGATATGGGACTGAGGCGATAAACTGAAGTAAAAAAACAAACACAAACAAACTCTTGCACATACTCACGTGGCTATTGTAGGACTCTGTCAAATTTGGCACAATGATTTCTGTGTGTCCTTTAGTTCCCATGGTGCCAGAGTCCAGGAGAGCCCTCTGATTGGATAAACAGCGACTGAGAACAAAATACATGCAGAGACATACTGCAATCATTTCATATTTTGTTAAAAAATGTTTTATTGTGTCACAGATAAGACACATAATAGTTTTTTTCCCCCAAGTCACCCATGACAATATTTACAATTATGCCTGTAATGGGAATTCACAACGATGGATTATTGTGAATGTTTAATCCTATATTCCGAGTGAGGGATGGGTTCAGTCGATGGAAATCAAGCCAGGGCCTTTACTTTAGGGAGTACTGATTGTGTGACTTAAATATGTGCACCAACCTGTCTACATATCTCCGAGCCTCCACGTTGTCCAGCGCTGTGACCACCAGGTTCAGGCGGGAGTAGAAGGCGTCATTGTAGATGCTCTCAGTGGCAGGACACACCTTGTGCAGGTGAGCGTCCACCCGCAGGTCTGGGTTGATATTGTGAGTGGCTTCTGCTGCTGTGGTACTCTTCGGTTTCTGGCGGGAAAAGCGGGAAGAAGAGTGTGACTGTCTGTGTAATGTGCCTGGTTTCTTTTTAACTCTGATTGTAATCCAACTGTATCTGCAAATCTGATTTAATATTTTTCTTTCCATATAACGCTGCACGGCAGAAGAGACACAATTTCACAGATTGCAACTATCAAAGGGTTCACCTGTATATGATGTGGTCTGAAGAGAAACTGCCGATTAAGGTTGGACTTTTCTATAAGGTCTGGGTCTGTGATGCATATCTGAGGATTGACAGATGCAGAGTACAAAGTTTCACTAAAAACACATCTATGCAATATATTGCCATACATAAAGAATTCCAGTCAAACAGACGAAAGGAAATGCAGACCTCGCCTGAGCTGTTGGCCAATCCCACCCCAAGCAGGGCAAAGTTTTTTAGCATTTCACAGCCGATGGCACCACAGCCCACCTGGAAGAGAAGACATTGCAGCATTCGTTTAGACATAAGTCTCAAAATAATGAAACATAAACAAGGCGCTGTATGTAATGCACAATCCTTACCATGAAGACCCTGAGCTTGTGCAGTTCTTGACACATTGATTCACCAATGCAAGCTCTTAACCCATCATATCGATCACCCCTTGGGGAAAACTCCTCAGCAGAAACAGCCTGAAGTGGCCTCACTACTTCAATGGCATCAAGATAAAACTAAATGCAGGAAAAATAGAGGAGGAAATTTAATTAGCAGTTGAGGGAGATGTTTAAGGTAGAAGCAAAAATGGTGAAGAAATTTAGCGAACCATTTTTAAATTAATGGTGTAGATTTAGCTTTTGATCAATAGGCACTATTTCACTTCTGAAAAGGAGCTCTACAGTCAGATTGAATAACCTACCCATTGCTGCAGGGGCGCAAACTTCCCTGTGATGGCCTTAAGAACTTCTTGGCTGGCTAGACCTCCTACAGCGGCTGCTAACGGCGGAAGAGTTCCCCTCGCTGTTCTCGACAGACAGCGCACCAACTCAGCGTTCACAGGAGCCTGCAAGGAAAGAGGAAGAGAGATGTTCAGGTATCTGTGTGCTCAATGAGAATATATGTGCATCTCTGCAGGTTCAAGAAAATCAAAGCATGAGGGATAGAAAAAAACAAAAGCACTCACTTTGTTCTTGAGGGTTGCATTCACTTCCTCGGTTAGCTTCAGTAAAACCTCGGCATCCTGTAAACACCTGATGAGATAAAAGTAAAACTGCTCACAACTGTGTCACATTTCAACAACCTAACACAGCTATGAAAATGATATCCTCAGGTATTGTTGAAAGTAAAGCAGCATATAAGATCTTGACAGTGAAAAGCAAAGGAATGTTTTGTTTACCCGGTGTTGGGAAGTCTACTGTGCTGCTCCTGGAAGGTGTCCAGAGCGGACATGGCTGCATGGATCTGTAGCGGAGCCTGATTGGTAGATTTAAAAAAAGGATTGTGACGAAACTGCTTGATTAACATCAAACATTACAAGGCATTTGATAACAGAGAGACTATCTTTGAGATATCTGGCGTCACTGTAATTAACATTATTTTTTTTACACAGTAAAATGATTGTGTGATTCTATGGTCTTCATATACATGCTCCTTTATTTTCCTTTCGTAAATAAAATTTGAAGAAGAAAGTGTTTTTGGCCATGCAAGGATCACGAACGTATGATTGGCTCTATAAGTCCTGAAAGCTAATTGGTTAATAGTTTTGATCCAATCCAAAATTGTTGCAGAGATTATGCTTTTTGGTGGACCGTGTTGGTGAATAGGGATCTCGCTTTGCTGCAGAACTGGGTCGAGACCAAAGTTAGCTAACCGGCCCATTAACCTTGCTCACCTCTGGTTTACTGAAGTCTGGCGTCAGGACTTGAGGATCACATAACTGTCTCTCTATCGTCTCCTGAAAGACAACAGGGACACAAACATACACAAAAAAGATGTTTAATCAAAAATATTTATCTTTTTTTGTTCACCTGTGATATTTCTGGTTGATATGACAAGTAGTCAACTTACAAATCTGTATGTCTTGGGGGTTTTCACCAGAACGAAGAAACCTCCATGTGCATATGGTTGTAGTTGGGACGTGTCTCCTATTGCAAAACTGTGAGGGGAAAGGACTGATACCACACAAACAAACGGGCAGAAACGGCTTGTATTAGATTAATGCTCTACAATCAGCTTATCAGAAAATCTCTCACCAAATCCAGAAAAAGTAATAAACAAGGTATGTTATAATAAATGGCACATTTCTTTCACCTTATATAAATATCACCCACAACCATATTCAAAATGTTGTGTAAAACTGTGATTCATCGGGTATGATGTGGTGACAGTTACAGTTAACATACAGTTAAAACATCAAATGTAGTGAACTCATTATCGTCAATGTAGAATTAATACCTGAAACCTGCCGTGAGGTGCCGTTGACTTCCACCATGCCATTGACCTCTCTGAAGACAACGCTCTGACCCGTCTGTAGGCCATGTGGTTGGTTGTCCATGCAGGTTACCACCCCAGGATTGTCCTGAAGGGTCCAAATTAAAAAGGGAGATGAAATGTTTTTTGCAGTAGACGCTGTCTTCCCAAAGACAACACACGGAGATGTAGCTAATTTTTCAATTTAACAATAAAAAAAAGCTCTCATGTGAAGCTAGATGGATGGATAAAGGCTGTTAAAAATATCTGAAGTGTTCAGACTACCTGAGTGATACTTTGGATGAAAATCTCCTTGGGCTCCTCTCCTGTGGGATCCGACACCTCAAACTCCTCTCCAAAATCACAAAACACCCGCACACAGATGCCATACGCATCACAGCCAATGAACTGGGAAGGACAACAGGTAAAAAAAAGTTCATTCACAGGCAAAAAGTTAACATTTGACCGTTGGTGTGTTTCCCCATGTAATGCTTTCTAATGTATAGCCACTATGGGGACAGCAGACTTACTCTGATGGGGGGTTGTTGTGAGTGGCAGAAGTCATTCACTCTCTTCTGTAGACTCAGTCTGGCTTCAGTCAGGATCACACACTGGAGGAGGCAGCAGAGCAGAAATCAATGCAGGTAACCAATGAGCAACTAGAATACATCACTTACTTTTATCAAATCCTACTGGATGGTTTGGCAGTTACGACTTTTCAAACTGTGACTTAACGTTTAACTGCCTCACAGAGAAGTAGTGTAGACCTAGCTTACACGTATTTTGGTTTAGAACAACTGAGCATTTGGAATTGCAGATATTTTGAAACTTTTTTAACGTTTCTCGTCTTCATTGAAAACTACTGTAAATGCTATGAATCCAAGCCGATCACACCCTCTGTTCTACATAAAAGAATGAAGTACAGATTCAGAGAGCAATGTCTTACCTGATACTTTCCGAGAAAGCTGAGATCAGTGTTGTCATCCAGAGCAGAGGAAAAGATGTCGACATGGACGTATGGGTTCAACTCTGCGACCCGAGGGCACACTGCCTCCACCCTGCGGTACGAGAAAAGTGTGAGTGCATGATATTTTGGACTGTGCCTTATTTCAGAGGTCAAGTGGAGCAGTCCAGTGTTGTGGTGTGCATTACCTTTTCTTCTGGCTCAGCACATCCTCTTTGTGGATAAAGAAGTTGGAGCCCAGATCCAAGGTTTCACACTGCTTTGTGTCATGGAGGGTGACTGCCTGTACAAAGTTACAGAAGGTCACAGGAAGACTCATTCTCAAGAAACTCCACATTGAAACATTATTTATTATCATGGCACTGTACAATCAGGATATTTAGTGAGCGTGCATACCTTCACACCAGCCAGGACAATATTCTTTGCTGTGAAAACAAAAGTGAGATTGCTGCGTGTGAAACCACAGTTTGATGACGTGAACGCTATAGCATTAAACATCTTACAGTGCTTCTGTGCAGTAATATGACATTTAGCTTAACGTTACCTATCTCAACTCCCAGTCCTCCCATACCACTGAGAAAGACTGATGACTGGGCCATCTGGTGCATAGCACTGTCTCCCAGCACATATCGCTGGCGGCTGGACAGGGAGACAGGAAGGGAGAGGAAGTGTGAGGGGACGTGACAGAGGGATCCAGAAGGAAACTGAGGAGCACCACCTGTAGTGGTTGACTGTTAAGCGCGGCACTGTAACGTATTGTAACGGTATCTGCATGTTAGTCTCAAGTGATTTAGGAGGAGAAAACGGTAACTTACCTGTAAAGAGAGTCGTCAATCTCCATCGAGTCTGCAGCCATGCCGGGAGGGGAGGAGGGGGGAATTCAACTATCTGGGAGAATGGCTCTATCTAATAAAACACATCAAGTACAACCAGTGATTACCAGAGCTATAAGACGTTTGTTACCGGTAATAAACTAAAACCAACGCCCTGCTGTAGGTTAGCTAAATGGCTAATCACATTCACACCGGCTAACTAACGTTAGTTGTCAGCAATGTTTTGAACTGAACTGTCAGTCACACATTAAGGTAAACTGGCCATCTCGGGCCAATGAAGGGACGTATTTTAACGGTCAAAGATGTCAGCAGTTAGCTACCAGAAGAACAGTGGCTCGTTTACGAACCTGCCGAGGAAAGCTCAACGTTAGCAGCTACGGCTAGCTAGCGCTGAGTGCCACTGCTGCCGGGTGCCGGTCGCGAGGACACTTGTCATAAACTCGTTTTAAAAGTGATGACACATACGTCAGGCTACTAATAACTCCCAGGGCAGAGAGTTGTTGTAGGTATTGACGTTATGCCAGCCAATATGGAAATAATGCGTTGTTAATATTGTTAAAATTAGACAAATAATCATACGTAGCTACCTGTCAGTGTGCGCGACGAACTAGAGGGAATGAATGGTTGTGACTGGTTAAAAACATGGAGTGTTTCCGGGTTACTGAGATCACATGACCCAGGTCATCCAATGGCTTCGCAGTATTTGTCAGGACTACATTTGGGATTAACGTTGTATTTGTGGTTAGTGTTTCCACCCCCAAATGTCAATCTAAGAAATCGCCAAAATTCTCCTTTGTTGTCATTTGACATTATTAGTATATACATTAGCAAGAAAACCACTTTCACAAATTCACTCATCAGCAAAAATATCCTGAAGGGATATTATTATGTTATGTATCAAGAAAAATATTACAGATTAATGACATTAATAGAGGTTTGACTGCAACATAACCTCCTCCAACTTGCATTTATGAAGTAGGAGTAGTCTTTTCTATTTTCATGATACTACAGACAAAGACTTTTGTTTGATTATCAACATCCTTTTCTCATTGGGACAATAGTATAGTGTTTTTTCCCCACCATTAAACTCAATGGTCAGCATGCCATTATTTATTGTTTTAAACAATGATTAAAAAATAAATTCTAATGCTGAATCAAAATACTGAAAAAGTTTTAAACCTGAAAATATGTATGTAAATATATATATTTTATGCAAATATCCTTACACCTTGCAACCTTATGATATTGTTTTATTTATTTAATTAGTTTCAAAACACAAAGCATCGTCTGGGTCTCTCACTGTGTAAAGAAACAAAGGTCAACAGCCAAGTGAAACATTTACATATGACTCCCATTCTGGGAGACGATTTAAGGAAAGCACAAGTCTGCTGCTGTCTTTAATATGTTTGTGTCATTTGTGTCTCTGTGTTTATTTGTTTGGCCTGGAGTGGATCTCAAATTTCACTTAATCCTGAGGCAGATCTGATTTTGTGTTTAATTTGTCTATAGCACAAACACTATCCCTCAACTTCAGACTTCAGAGACACCCTCCCTCCCTCTCATCACATTGGTCAGGGGCACACACAGGAACCTCCCCCTGAACTAGAGCCAACAGCATGCACACGCACATAACAGACTCTGAACTCCAAAGTACCACTGACATCTCTCGGACACCTGCCCACAGATTTACTCTCTCTCTTGGCAATGTGGTGCAGTCGTATGGCACTGCGTCGCCTCCAGCGGATCGCTGTGACTCCTTTGAATATCAGCGGGGGTCTAGCAAGCAACGTGCAGAGGGGGATGTCCACCCTGCCACGGGTGTATGTCACCCGGCAGGTCCCACCCGAGGGCCTGAGGATCCTCCGTGAGTCTGGACAGTGAGTCATAATGGTCCTGTTAAGATGTTTATATGGAATCCTGTATTCATTGTGTCATGTAACTGATTTGAGTGTGATACCTTCTTGAATGGTCTGCTTTGTAAAGTTCATTATTTACTTTGAGCAAACAGGACTGCTAATGTTTGCCCTTTGGGCTAGTCAGATAAGGGAGGTCCTCCCGCACCTTGACATCCCAGTATGTCCATGAAGACCTTCCGCATATACAGCTTGAGATATTGTATATAAGCTTTAAGCAAAGCTTTAACAACCAATACATTTTCTTCTCAGTATACGTGGATTTGATTACAATCATGGTTTCTGTTTTCCCAGGGTGCAGTTTGAGCTGTGGGACTCGGACGACGTCCCTGTACCCAGAGAGGAGCTCCTGCAGAAGGTCAAAGGGGTTGACGGTCTGGTGTGCGTGCTGACAGAGAAGATCGATGCAGAGTTGTTGGATGCTGCAGGTCTGAGGCAGACGGTCCTTGAGTCAGTCGAATGGTGAATGCAAAGAAAGCCCCCTGTTTATGTCTGGTGTGCTCCTGCAGGTCCCAACCTGAAGGTCCTCAGCACTATGTCGGTGGGGTTTGACCATCTCTCTTTGGAGGAGCTGAAGAAAAGGTGATCCTTATCTTTCTATTTCCTTGAGACACATTTAAAGTCAAAGTGTGTGTTTAACCTTGTGTATAATGTTTCCCCCCCAGGGGGATCCGTGTGGGTTACACCCCTGATGTTCTGACCGATGCCGTGGCTGAGCTGACTGTGGCTCTGCTGCTCACTACCTCCAGGAGGCTCATAGAGGCCACGCATGAAGCCAAGACGTAACGTTACACACACACACAGGCTCAAATCTATCCAAGAACACCTCCACAGGAGGTTCAAAGGTTAAACTCCCTCTCTCTCTCGTCAGCGGCGGCTGGGGCACGTGGAGAACTCTGTGGCTGTGTGGACATGAGCTGGCCAACAGCACGGTGGGCATCCTGGGCCTGGGGAGGATCGGTGAGCATGCAGTATCTGAAAACGCTGCACACATCATCATGTGCATCAGCTTATCATCAAACCAACCGCACCTGCTGTAAACGTGACCAGCCGGTGTCTTTGTGCTCTAAGGTGTGGCCATCGCCGAGCGTCTGGCCCCTTTCAAAGTAAAGAAGTTCATCTACACAGACGTGGCCCCGAGGCCCGAGCTGGCCAGCATCATCAACGCAGAGTACGGTAAGGATTACACATTCCTGGTCCCTAAGATGCCTCATGTCAACATGCTATATTGTTATAGTAAATACACAATGGATACACTGTCAACAAGGTGGATGGCGGAGGGCTTTAGTTGTGATTTGCTGCACATCCATGATGTCATTTTAAGGAAATTAACTTGTAACATATAATGAGGATTTGCAGTCAGCCTTCTATTTTCTCTTGGTCTAGTCTCTTTCGACGAGATGGCAAAGCAGTCCGATTTCCTGGCTGTGTGCTGCGCTTTAACACCGGAGACGAAGGAGATCTGCAACAAACAACTCTTCTCCAAGATGAAAGACACCTCCATCTTTATCAACACGAGCAGGTACACACACACACACACACACACACACACACACACACACACACACACACACACACACACACACACACACACACACACACATGTTGAATCTCTTTCACAATTGTGAACAACCTTGGGGTGAGAAGTTTCACTAAATATGCCTGTGAGCGCAGCATCCGTCCCTCTATAATCCTGGTCTTTCTGTCAGAGGTGGTGTGGTGAACCAGGAAGACCTGTATGAGGCTCTGTCCACTGGGCAGATTGCAGGAGCCGGGCTAGACGTGACCGTTCCTGAGCCGCTGCCCACAAACCACCCGCTCTTTACCCTCAAAAACTGTGGTGAGTCTGTCACACATTAATGCTTCAAGTCCAGCTGATATGAAAAATACATCCGCGGTCAGATTGTGTACCTATTTAAGGATGTATGTCGGGAAAAATGACAAAAACTGATTTCTTCATATATTTGTATCAATATCCAATATTTTTTTCCTGGAAATCAAGATAGGAAGCATGCTTCAGCTAGGACCAAGCAATAATATCATGACGTCAATCTAGAATCTAGATAACTTTGAACTTGTATTTAAATTGGATAATTGTATTAAATTGTATTAACCAGCTTTAATACATTTACTGTTTTCACATCTTTAATGTTATTACATTTTGATTGATTGATTTTGGTGCTAGTTGCCTAGTTTTGGAGATCTGCCCTCTCTCCGATATGATGGGAATACGCCGCTCTATTTCAACCAGTTCCTACATGAAACTGGGACTGTGGATTATCTTAAGTTCATGATTTCAGGAAAGACATACTGAGTGTATTTTTGATGCTTTGTGGACTGTAAGCTGAGTGTCACATAGTCCCATTATATTGAAGACAAGCCAGACAACTCTACAGCAAACCACTCTAGAGGGATAAATAGAACTACAGTGAAGAAACTATGCGTTTTGGATTTTGGGATGAACTGTCTTTCAGGGCAACTTCTCACCACTGGACTCCTGACTCACTGTCTATCATTTACCTTTTTAAATTCTCTCTTCCCACAGTGATTCTCCCACACATTGCTAGCGCCTCTTATACGACCCGCAATGCCATGTCTGCCATGGCGGCAAACAACCTCCTGCTCGGCCTGCAGGGGGAGCCGATGATCAAAGAACTCAAGCTGTAAGAAGGCGGCGGCTACACTCGGACAGATCACCGGATCATCAGTTCAACTCACGTCTAATTTTGTAATGGCACGCTTCCTCGTTTGCCTACTATCTTCAGGCCGCTGAACATGTAAAGTAAACATTAGATGCGTCTTCTTCTCTGTGCTACTTCAGTTTATATCTCCTTAAAAATGTCACCAGCAATTTCATTATTCTTTTGTTTTATTCAGCCTATACAACAACTGAACATACCGCACGATCTTCATAGCCTTCAACAGCAAAGAGACAAACAGTTAGTCCTCTCATTAGGTTACATTAGGTTAGGTATACAGAAGAAAACAACACAGAAATACTTCAGATTTGGCAACAAGCCCAGCTTTTCAAGCTAGAAGGCATAAGGCAGTAACTTTCAGAATCAATTTATGCCATTGAACATTTTGGCATCTACATACAGGGGTAATACAGTCATTTCTCAGAGATTCACATGAACTGCTTATGCAACAGCTTTAAAAGACAGCACCATGTTGGTCACCTCTGAGGAGGCTGTATGCGAGATAAGAAACACAGAGGACCAGATGTGAGGTCTAAACATTGGTGATCATTTTATATTCTGTGGCTATGCATCAATAACTTTAGATCGAATCCAAGACGTGGAGAATTACAGGGTAAAAGGGTTTGTCAGCTTATGTTTGCAGTGAGAAACATCCTACAATTCCTCTGAAGTAAAAAAAAAAAAAAAAGAAAGCAAAGATTATCCATCAACCTAAGTGTCAAATACGTGTCCTATTGTACGGGTTAACAGTGTAACGACTCCAGAGTACAGTAAGGTGCCGACTAGAAATGGAAGCAGTGACCATGTTTCTCATTGACAGTGTAGGTGACACAATACAGCAAGCAATCAAATACAAAACGTTTTTCTTCTTCTTCCATTTCGGTTCACTAAAACAGAACGTAACAACACTGCAGGAACAATGATTAAACAACCGTCTACCAATGATGCTGATCCGATTCACAACTCACAGGAAGCCAGGCGTCTGAAACTGGGTTTGATGTTAAAAATCCTTTATGTGATTTTCTATGAGCTACAAATGGAGATTCCTTCTCAGCATGTCTGATTCAACTGAAACATCGTTGTCAAACTTACAGTATACGACAGGATTTACAGTTACAGGGACATTAAAAATTGCACATTAACAAACATTGTGTTACGTTTTTTTTCTGAATTTGATTTCACAAACTGCGGAAACTGTGAGTTATAGATACCTGCTAGCAAAAATGCTACGACATTAGCTTGAAAACTAGCCCTGACAGAGTTGGATAATTGCAATACAGCAACATTTTCACATAGTTCACCGTCAAATAAACATATTAGTTATAAAAACAAAAAAGAAGAATGATTTGTCCAAGTGCTTTTTGTAACAGATGCAACAGTAGATGCATAAAGCACTGATATCAAGTATAGTGGCAAAATTATACACAGTGTTGAGTTTTGTCTCTCCGACAAGAAGAAAATTATGAAACCATCAACAAATGTGCAATATTTACATTTCTAGAGCCCTTTTCAACACGTGCTGGACGTCAGCAGATCAGTTTTCTTTAGATGACTCAGGACAACTTCATTTACCCTTTTAATAAACACATAAACTGTACACAGGAGAACGCCAGCGACTGAGAAAACTTGGCTGATGTGTGGACACACACTGTAAAGTTGCTGACCACAGCTGAATTGTTTGTTCCCAGTCAGAAACCAATAAGGAGAGAAAGTTGCTCAATGCCATCTTCAATACAACTGCAAACCACAACAAATGTGCTTGTTTTTTGTGCATCGTGCGTGACACAAACTAAGGTGCCTTCACAGCGTGTGCAGTTGTTATCTAGGCAATAAAATGGCATGTTAATGCAATATGATAGTTTTCTCAGACCAAGGCCCAACGAATGCAGCTCTTTCCTGCTTAACTCCACCTGGCAAACGCAAGCTGAGGCAACTGGTCGAAGAGAGCAATTCAACGGTTCCCATTCCTCCGAAACTTGTACTTGACAAACTTTATATATATATATATTTATATATTCCCATCTTTAACTGAGCTCAGCAACATTTCTGATGGTGGTAATTCAAAAGGAGCTTGGACTGAAAGGCAACTACAGAGGTCAAGTATTTGACCCGACCTGGTGGTTAAATATACATGAAAACCCAATAACAGCTACTTAGAAATGCTGAACTGTTTATAAGGTTGCTCCTGTCCTGGTTGTCATGTCATCAGTTCAGTGAATAAAAGAATCACGTTATTTTTACAAGAGGGTAATAAAGAGCCAATGCAACTCTAGACTCTCTGTCATCTTTTCTGTTGGTTGATTTCAGCATGGGCTCTGTCCACCTTTTTCGTACAGTGGAGTACCACGAGCACACAACCGTCAACAGTTCGAGACAGTTCACCTCCAAATCAAATTTTTACATATTACATGTAGTTCTTTTATCAATCTAGATTGTTTTGGTGCTAGTTTTGTAGAAGATGTCTGCCTTCTCTCCAATATAATGGGACTGGATGGCACTCGGCTTATGATGCTCAAAGTGCCAATAAATGCACTTAAAAAACTCAAAAGGAATGTCTCTTTCCAATCCTACGTGAAACCTTGAACTGGGTCATGAAAAGAAATGAAAGGAAATAAATAGCACTCAAAATATGTATTTTGGGGCAAACTGTCCCTTGAATACAAGCATCACATGTGCAGGATTACGATGCGTTAACAGTCTGAAGAGGGATTCTGCTACAAGTTTTGAGTAGTGAGAAATCTACACATAAGCACAATATTTTACATGTTGGTTCTGCACAGCTGCCTCTCTCACAAAGTGTCAATAAGCCTACCACAAACAATAGATGTTCAGCCTTAAGGGGTCGCCTTAACAAAATCTCACTATACAACTAGGGGGCTCACATGACACCTTTTATAAAGACAACATAGCAGTGTAACAGTGTAGCAGCTTAAAAAAATAAAGTAAAGACTGGCCCGGGGCAGTCCAAATGCTCACTCATGTAAAATACTCTCAGGATTTCATCAGGGGAGTATACACTGCATATCTGTGGGTCTATCATGAATGCATGGCAACAAATGTACCTGGCACCTTTGCATGTCCTGTGTTGTTCTACAGGCTGAATGTGTGATCTTTGGTCTGTCATCAGGACAGAACAGACGCCAGCTCTGTCACAGCTTGAGAAAAATCCAAATTCATCACTTATTCCTAATGTACCTCAGTCCTACAGCAGGGCGTTAGACAGGTTACTGTTCTGCCAACGCAAGCAGGTGGTCTTGCAATGCTTGTATAAGTGGGAGGACTGGCTGAAGCGTTTTCCACACTTGAGACACGCGTAGGGTTTCTCTCCTGTGTGCACGCGTATGTGTTTCTTGCAGTCAGTCAGAGTGAGGAAGGTCTTGCAGCAGATTTTACAGGCGTATTTCCGAGCTCCCTCAACCACCAAGACGTTGTGCTCCGACAGAGCCTTCTTGCACTTGGACAGGACGTCTGCTGAAGCTCGGGTCAGCTGTGGGGGGAGGGATGTGGACCTGCCATTGTTCATCTCATATCCACCGCTCTCGTTGAGTAGCAGAGGACTTGCCAGACTTGAGGAGGAGGAGGCAGCGTCCTGGAGAACGCCACCTATTCCTTCTTCTCCTCCCATGCCGGTGGTCATTTTCGGAGCAATACGTCTGTAACCTGGGTAACCCAGAGCAGCAGTCGCACCCCCTGCTCCCTGTGAGGGTCGCCCCAGGGAGTGAAGCCCTAGACTGGAGCTCTGGAAGTCCAAACCAAAGGGATCTACCACTCCACGGCCAATACCACCACTTCCTCTAGGGCTCCCTAAACCATCATGCAGAGGGCGAAGGAATAAAGAATCAGCTTGCAGGTTATCTCCAAATCCATTGGAGCCCTCACCACCGAGCGGACCTGACTTCAGAAGAGAGGAAGAAGCAGAACCTGGTGGCCCAGCGCCTTCGTCTCTGAGCAGGAAGTGGTGTGCTACTGCATCACCAGTTGTTGTGTTGGGGAGGTCATCCTCTCCAGCAACCAACCCCGCTCCGACACTTCCGAAATCCTTAGGGCTGCTGAGGAAGCTAGAAATACTAAAACCAGGTTTGCCACCCAGTCCGCTATTACACCCAAAACCTCCTCCGGCTCCGACGCCTCCTCCCATGCTGCTCTTGATGAGCAGCTGGGAGCTGGGATGCAGAAGTTGGGGTTCGGAAGTGAAGCTGCGGTCGCTGCTCTCTGGGCTCAGCTCCGCCTTCTCCTCTTCCTCGCGGCCTCCTGGCTCAGCCTGCGATGTCACGTCGCTGATTTCATCAGTTGGCTCAGGCGAACTCAGCGGCTCTCGTTTAACCACCACCTACATGCAGCGAAGGAGGAGTTTCATCTCAGACCAAAGGAGGTTTACATTATATAGACAGCAACTAAAATGAAGCAGCATGACTTGTGTGTATTAAATGCTTTTGTGATTGTCAATAAGCACATATGCGTGATTTAAGAAAACGAGATACATTCACTGCTGACGGAATATTTAGTGAACAAGCTTCCAAATAATGTTGACCTAAATCTAAACATGATTCATCTTTCTAATTCGAGAGGTTTGGATTAACATTTAAATTTGTTTCATACATTTTTCCTTTTTTATCCAGCCAAGATCATTTTTTCCAGTAGTTTTTTTTTTTAAAAGAAGAGTTAAACTAAATCTTAAGTAAAGATATCAAATGAATGAATATTTTGCAAGTGCGTCATCATTTCAAGTGTTAATGTAATAAAAGTAAAACAACTTTACCTTCTGTTCCTGTTCTTCTGCTGCCTCTGTTCCTGATTTGACCTTCACCCCTGCTCTGTTGACCTGGTGGTCCTGGTCTTCCATGTCCTCTTCCTTCCTCACCCCTCCTTGCATTCTCTCCAAGTCCCCCCCTGCACAGTGTCCACTGTCTGACTGGCTGGGCATCTGAGGATCATCTTGGGACAACCCTGCCAGGTCAGTGATTGCTGCATCTAATTTGGAT
Source organism: Eutrigla gurnardus (assembly GCF_963514095.1). Lineage (NCBI taxonomy): Eukaryota > Metazoa > Chordata > Actinopteri > Perciformes > Triglidae > Eutrigla > Eutrigla gurnardus. The sequence goes on from NC_139917.1 coordinate 13,150,420, forward strand.
TCATCCCCCATCTTGTGAGAGTCCGGGGAGAGTAGCGCTCCTTCTTCTCGGTCTGCATTAACCCCTTCTTCTCCTAACAGTCCCAGGTTCGGGGCAGAGGGGCGCTGCCTCTGCCTGGGTCTCTCCTCCGACAGGCCCAGGGCCAGAGAGGGCTTGCGTTTGTGGAAGCGTCGGATTGGGAAGGAGGCTCTCTGTTCCACCACTCTACTGCCGACTCCGTCCGCCTCCATCCCACCCAGAGCAGAGTTCACCAAGCTAAGGCCCAGCTGCTGCAGTAGGAAGGAGCGCTGCAACTTTGACGTGGCGGCGTTTGCTGTGAGGTTAGCATTAGCAGCGAGAGTAGGGTTCACTGCTAAATCTGCTACTTGCTGCTGCTGCTGCCTGTGCCTCTGCTGCTCCTGCTGAGGGTGGTGGTGGGTGGATGTCTGTCTGTCGGATGAAGGGGACATGGGCAGGGTGCGCGTGGTCAGGTAGTGTTTGCAGGCCTTGACGACATTGTTGAGGTGCAGATGTGAGGCTGCAAGGAGGATATCCATGACGTTGCTCTCCCCCAGCATCAGTGTTGACGTGTACATCATGTCCACCAAGGCAGCAAAAGCTTCAGCCGTCACAACCTGCAGCGAGACAGAAAGTTGACTGATTTTTAACAGCAGCAACAAAGAGTTTAAAATATGTCAGGGTTTCTTTTCCTGAATTACTGCTTTTATGATGTGAATTTGAAGATCGTTGACTGTTCACCACCACACACATCCATTCTCACCACTACAAGTTAGAATAATTAATGCCCTCTTTGACAGGATTTAAGGTTTTTTTATTCTGTCCTGACCTCGCTGTCCAGCTGGATCATGTTCATGCTAGAATCCCCCTCTGCCACCGTGAACAGGGCCCTGAAGTGGGTGCTGCAGGCTGCCAGCACCGAGCGGTGGGCTTTGAAGTGTCTGCTGCCCACAACGATGACGCAGTCGCACAGCTGACCGTGGACACGCTGATAGTTGAGCTGCTGGAAGATCTGCTCAAAGTGGCCCGGGAAATCCATGGCCCTAGAAACAGAGGCAAGGAAAGGTTGGAAAATGTAACTCTATACAGCTGAAGCAATCATTTGATCGAGATAACGTTCATCAACAACAGTTGTGATCATGTCTGAGTTTAAGGCTGAAACAAGTGATTTGAAGACATCACGTTTGAGATACAGGAAACTGTAGTGACTTTTTTTCACTATTGTCTGATATTTCATAGACAAAATGATGAACCGATTAATCGGGTATTAAACATCCAGTGTGTTGATGTGTAAAGACGATAAGTGATGGGAGTCAAAGTGGGGTTAGATTGAGTTTTTACATGGATGAAGATGTTCTCACGTGCCATTGTGTATTAGAAGGTGTTGGAAATTTTGGACACAGTGACAAAATAACCCAAAACTGTGATTGGGTGAAAAGGCATTCCGTGGTCCTACAGATTAATAGTTCATGTGCACCAGTGACAAGAGCAATGTTTCACAGTCAGTTTAATCCATAACTATTCTGTAATGTGCTCTTAAATATCTAACTGGAAATTAAACGTTAGCTAGCCCGATTGTTTAATTGTAGCTACGAGGTTAACAAACTCAATTACAACGCGTAACGTTAGCTACAGCGTAGTGTAACGCTACTCTGGCATGTAACAGCGTTAGAAATTAGACAGCTAGCACATCTAGATCGGCTTACACATGACCAGTTAGCTAGTTAAAAGCATAGCATTCTATTGTTATGACGGCGAGATAAGATAGCTTGAAATAACTAACATTACCTTGAATTTCCCAAAGCGTGTGTAACAAGAGGCAGACACAAGAGGCCCTGGCCAGAAAATAGCAAGCTAAAGTTAGCCGGCTGTTGACCAGCGAACTCCCTGTTAGCTAATGCTAGCTACAACAGAAGCGGTGCGTTAGCGTCCGGTCACCTGGCTGGGCCGCTTGTTTGTCTCGCAGCAGCCCCCCTTCCTCCCTCCATCAAATGGAGCTGGCTAACATGTCTGTTGCTTCATCCCACGTCCCCCCTACGGTCCCGCGACCTGACCGTTTACTCGCAATGAATGGTGTGGCTGGGGGACGAAAGCTGACCTCGAGAAGCCGAACCTGTCCGCCAGTGTCACCCGCGCACAGTCAGATAAAACAACAGCTGGTATGACAGTACTGACTATTAATCACTACCCGGGTCCGACCTGCCTCGTATAATATGTAATAAGTTATCACACTCAGACGGGTTTTACCAACCAGACTCACAGGGTGGCGCTGTTCTTCGTTTCCATGACCTCTCCGAGGTGAAGGGCTGCAGTTATACGCTTCACCGCAAGATGTCGCTGTTGTATCATGTAACGAGTATGTGGTCAAAGACCGTGTATAATGGGGAGCACAATGGGGTTTCAAATTTTCAGTGGAAAAAAGTAAAGTAATGTTCTTCTCAAAAAAGAAAATCAGTGAAAATAAAAAGTTAAACTTATATGGAAGGAACTTAGAAAGAGTAAACAGCATGCGATTCTTGGGATTAACCTTTGACTCTAGATTAACGTGGAGAGAACATGTGAGGGGAATAGTTAAAAAAAGTAAGGTAGTATTGAATGTTATGAGGTGTTTGGCCAGGTTAGAATGGGGGGCTGACTTTACGTCACTAAAATATATATACATTGCACTAATACGATCTAGAATAGAGTATGGTAGCGTGGGATATGGATCAGCAGCTAAATCAGTCCTCTTACAGCTAGATGTCATTCAAGCTCGAGCACTAAGAATTTGTCTAGGAGCAATGAAAACAGCACCAGTATGCTCCCTTCAGGTTGAAGCAGGAGAAATGCCATTATGGATCAGAAGGAAACAGCTTATAGCCAATCACTGGATACATCTAAAAGGACACAATGAAGACCATCCAACAAAGAGAGTTTTGGAGATGTGTTGGGAAAAGGGGAAAGAACAAAAATCAAGCTTTGGGTGGGTCAGTGAGGGAATAGCAGAACAACTAAAAATACAGCAAATAGAAGTCAGCCCAACAGTTCTGTGGACGCAAATACCCCAATGGATGCTACAAGAGACAAGCGTAGACGTAGAAATATGGAACATCAAGAGAAGAAATAAAACAGCTGACCTAGTACAGGAATTTTATAACTACACAGAGGGAAAGCACGGGGAATATGTGCACATATATACAGATGGATCCAAAGAGCCGGAAACAGGAGCAACAGGTGCAGCAGTGGTGGTTCCCAGTCATCATACCAAAATATCAAAAAGAACATCAGACCACCTAAGCATATATGCAGTGGAGCTATGTGCAATATTAATGGCAATCGACTGGGTGGAGGACAGAGTGGACAAGAAGACAGTCATATGCAGTGATTCAGTTTCATCACTCTTAAGCATAAAAAACAGGTCAGCAAAAACACACCAGGAATTATTATATGAAATACTGTTAAAAACATCCAGATTAACACAACAGGGGAGGGAAATAACGTTCATGTGGGTGCCAGCTCACTTAGGGATACAAGGAAACGAAAAAGCAGACAAAACTGCTACGGAGGCAGTAAAGAAAAAGGAGGTGGAAGTGAAAGTAAAATGATCAAAGGCAGAGGGGAAAAGTTTAATATGGAAGGAAATAATCAACCAATGGAATCAGTATTGGAAGAGCCAGGAAAAAGGGAGACATTTATATGAATTACAGGGAGTAGATGGGGGGTTATGGAGACAATAGAACAGAACAGGTAATAATGAGCAGATTAAGAATAGGGCATACTAAACTGAACAGCACACTTAATATCATAGGGAAGCAAATGGTCTGTGTAATTGTGGGGAGAGGGAAACAGTTGAACACGTGGTGATGGCTTGTCCTGGATATGAAAGGGAGAGGGAGAGGATGAATAGAGGGTTGCAGAAGGTAGGAGTGAGGGAAATTAATTTTAACAGTATAATAGAATGTGGAAAATCGAGGGAAGGGAGGAGAATCATAATAAGATACCTAGTATCAACTGGGTTAATTAAAAGCATGTAGAAGAGGAGGAACGGGAGAAGTAAAGTCCAGCAGATGGCGGTAAATGCAACACTAAGGATGCCGACTGCCATTAAACACCAAAGAAGAAGAAGAAAGACCGTGTATTGAAAGATAAGCATCAAGATAGTAACCCCCTTTTTATTTCACCTTGTGGACAACATGCAGCTTCTGTCTTCTCTAACCTTTTTGTGTTGGGCGTATAAACAGCACTTTTTTTCTGGGAAAGGGGACAAGAGGGTGTGTGCTACGCTTCTGAGAAGAGGCCGAGCAGTGCAGAGCCGCGGCCGCGAACAGGAACAAACGTCACAGAGAACCAATCTGGGCGAACATGGAAGTACATAGACGTGAAACCTCTTTCACCAAACGCACGACAACAACAACAACTATGGCCGCCTCCTGCTCGTTGGTGTGTTGCGGAGAGGAGAGAGAGTCTGACAAAGCTATTATTGGTGACTGTCTCACATTTGTTGTTTGTCCGATCTTTTGAGAAGAATGTTGTAATTATAACTGTGGCTGTAAATGTTGGGTCGCGCTCATATTATCTGTTTTAATGAGCCGTTTGTATCGCACACGTGGGTACTAGCAACAGGGCTAATTGTTTGAGGTGACGTGTGTGACGTTGATTTCCAACTAATAGTCAGTGACCATTCATTCATTCGTTTTACCTTGTCATTTGCTGCCCGCATTCATTAAGCTTTTGCGTATAATCCGGAACGTGTTTGTGTTGGTGTGAAATGCAGATGTTGACGAGCTGCTCCTCATGTTTCTCCTTCTCACAGTCCGCTTCTCAAACGGCAGCGTCAAAAATGCGGACAAGCTGGATTTTACGATGTACAAGAACACCGATGAGAACAATCCCAGGAAAAAGAGCAGGCGGATAATGGTGAGACAGGTCTTCAGTATTTGCACTCTTATGTAAATGTACGTCTGGAATGCTGCCTTCACGTGCTAATCGGAAGATCCTACTTCCCATTTGTCAGATTACGAGAATGACATGTTCCAATGCTTTGTAATGTAATAACGTTGTTCTGCGCTAACAGACTATAGTCCATGTGTTATAGATAGAACGATAAATAATAATTGTCTATATCAAGTATACGTAGATCAGATTAAAATTAAGTACACAAGCAACAGTTCATACATGTTGCTCAGTTGAAATTACATACCATCTTCTCCAACAGGTTAAAAGGTTCTGGTCACCCAGACTCAGGTTCCCACTCTTAATTCCAATAGCACATTACACTTTAACGACTGTGCTTCATGTTTTCCTGTGTCTAGGCTGCTGAATCGGACAGACTGTCCTATGTAGGGAGTAACTTTGGACCGGGGTCCATGAAATGCAACAACCTCTGCAAGTAGGTTAATGTAGCACATTTTGTGTGGTTGTGGAACAACGGCCACTGTGAAGAGAAGTAATGATGTGATGTTTGGTGTCTGTTTAGATATTATGTAGGTGTGTTGAACAGACAGACCATGCAGATGGAGGTGCACAGTGCTCAGCTCTTTAACATGCAACCTCTTATACCGGGGGAGGAGACGGAGGAGCCAAAACCCCAGGACACTACTCAGACCTACAGAGACAAGGTAGCATGGATTTTCCTGTTTTCCTTAGAATAAGACAAAGCTGGGCCGAAATGTAAATGGACTTGGTATGTCTCCATCTTGTGTTTTTTCGTTCTCTCTTTAGGTTGATTCTTTGATTGAGGCGTTCGGCACCAACAAACAGAAGAGAGCTCTGAGCTCCCGCAGGCTCAATCAGGTGGGCAGCGATACCCTTCAACTAGCAGTGGCCAAGGCTGCCAACACTGTGATTGACCAGAAGGGTCTGGAAGGTAAGCTACATGCCTTCATGATATAGAAGTCATTATAATAAAAATGCGTCATCTGAGGGCTCACCTTAAAGTAGAGCTGAAATGAAAAATGCCTTTTACATCACATCCCTGGTAATATTGTGTACCTAATTTATGAATATATGCCGAAAAAAATCCCCAGTTTCTTCATATTTTCATATCAAAATCCAATGTTTTATTCTTCCTGGAAAATAAACTATTACGCCTGCTTACATCAGCTGATACCAACCCATTTCAACCAATAATATCGTGACATCCATCCATCGATCAATCTCCAATTCTGCACAATTCCTCCCGACATTATGTCCCGCCGGTGTATCCTGTTTCACTCGGAAATACGTCACAATGCGGATGACAGTGTGGAAATGCTGTTTCAGCTCCACTAAAGAAACCTCAAAGAGAGGTTGTAACTAAACAATGAAATGTGTTTACTTAACCCCAAATACCTCGATGTCTTCTTCTGTTCTTGTGCCAATTTGTTTCAAATGATTTTTTATTCTTCCCTCAGCTCTACAACAGGAAGTAGCTGAGACGGAGGCCCAGGTAGACCAGGCTCTCCATCTGCCTCCATGCAATGCAGGCGCTGACAAACCTGAGAACGTCTACTTATTTGACGATCGTATCCTTGAGAGAGAGAGAGAGAGAGAGAGAGAGAGAGAGAGAGAGAGAGAGAGAGAGAGAGAGAGAGAGAGAGAGAGAGAGAGAGAGAGAGAGAGAGAGAGAGAGAGAGTCAATGAGGGCATGCAAGAACTGTAGATGGTGGAACAGAAATATATAGTTGGAGTGAAAGCTGCATTGAGCTTGTTTGTCTGGCTCTTCTTCTTCCTTAAATGATGTCCACAGTCCTGAGTCCAGTAGAGTTGGGGGCTTTGGAGGAGGCTGGCTCCAAGATGGCAGCACTCAGCTCCGAGGAGCTGCAGAAGATGAGAGATGATGGAGGGTAAGGCGACAAAAGGCTCACACCATTTTATTAAACTACATTGTGTTTGCTTGCATTCTAATTTGTGTTCCCTTGCCCTTTTTACCATTTCAGGTGTTTGTGTGTTGTGACTCACCTGGAGAACATGCCGACTGTGGGTGAAGTCAGAGATCAAACGTCACGATGTGCCTTTTACCTTTCTATGCTCCTCAAACTGGCGCGGCAGAAGAACGTCAGCCGCAAGTGTGAGTAACGTTGTTTCCCTTTGTGTAAAAAAAGTCTTCCGACACGCCTTTGCACCGGAGCCCAAGCTTATTGTGATTTGTGTTTATGCATGCAGTTGGTCAGGAGGAAGGCTGTCCTCGCATCATTCAGAGCAAACTGCTCAGGACATTCACCGTGGAGACGTTCAACAGTGGCAGGTATGATGGAACCTTTGCACATTCATCATCTCGTAAATGATCTGCCTTAATATCGCTAGCTCTTTGTTAACATGAATTTCATAACCACTTGGTTGCATCTCAAATCTGATTTGGTTTTATTCAATTTGCAACTTCTTATTAAAAATCCACAGAAACCGTTGTTCACTTTCCTTGGATTACGGTTAACAAAGAGGCGGTCATTTTATACAGCTCACCTGTTAAAATTACATTATGGATTAAAGTTAGGCATATTTGAAGGCGTGGCTGCTTTGAGTGACAGGTGGGTGCTAGCTCAGGTCGCCGACCGCGAGCCGTCTGCCCCCAGGCCTCCTCGGGCTGTGTCGCCCACTTTGAGCTTCACAACAGCTCTTCAATAACCTATGAGTGATGCCACAGTGTGTTTTGTAGAGTCCATGTTCTACACCCAGATTAATTTATTATATCAAAATGTCTTTCTCATATAATTGCAGTAGAGTTACACTGATTTAATTGAAAATAACCTTTTTATTGAACTTTTTCACCGTCTCTCATTCTTTAGGCTCCACAACATGGTGTCGACGTCAATGCGTGCCAAAATAGCAGCTTACTCCCTGGCCCTGCTGCTGCATATGGGTCACATGACTGGTGACCTCACATTACTGCACCGTGACCTGGGAATCACCGAGGCCAGGTAAGATGAAAAGACCAGGTCTGCATTTAATGTAGTATGTGTATTTTTGTGTTTTGTATATTGTTTAGTGCGCTGCAAAATAAAATAAAATGTTAGATTTTAAATAAATGGAATAGAAGACGATTGTTAAACTCAATAGTGTTGAATCAGCTGCATATATTTATGAAAATACCTTTTGTCTTTTTGCTCATCACGTAATGAGCTAATGAATTGTATGATTCTACAATACAAATGATCACAGCATGTAAACTCTGTAAATGAGGTGCATTAAATGCCTCTACATGTGTACAGTAACTGAAGTGGTGTTGTCTTCCTACAGGATGATTGAAGTAGCAAAGTCAATGGGACTCACCCTCATTAAAGTGGCCCGGGGGAAGGCCGACAAGACTGAGCAGCGAGACACACACCGGCTGGCCTCTCTGGTTTTACCTCTGGTCAGATATGACCAGGTCATGGAGAGGCGGAAACGCAAGAAAATGCACTGAAGATCAAGATAAGAGCTGAATAGGGAGGGGTGATAATAATTGGAAATGCCGCAAATGAGAACTGTTTATTAATGCATTTTGTAGACAAATAAAGTGGTGAACTTTGAATTGCACATGATAACGTTACTTATTGCTTACTGTGCAAGACACAACGAAGCGAAGGAATGAGCTGTAAACAAATTCTAGATGACAGAGAACATCTAGCTTGGACAGTAAAAACATATAGGCACATTTGTAGACAGCACATATTGCACACCTATTATCATTTTTCCTTTCATAACTGGCTATTACCAGGTGAGCGTGTGGTTGTGTCACTGCAGCGTGATTGATTGTAAGAAAGCTGAGATGCATCAACCGTTACAAACATGGGGGAGGGGGGCATGATACAAAAACACAGGCTCACCAGGAAATGGCTCTGTGCAAGAAGAAGCTTAAGTTTGGCTGTTTTTTCTCTCTGCTTGTTTCCTGCATATACGCGTCACACGACGACCCAACTACAATCATTGAATAAAACATCCAACAAGGCACAGCTTTTCTTTGTAGCGTGAGTGAAGCCGTCATCTCTGAAACCTTGACTCCTGCTAGGATTTGTAAAAGAAAAAAAAAAGTGCACTTCCCAACCAGTGAGTCTCCGAAGCAAACGGACAAAACCAACAAAGTCTACAGCAGGTCTGTACATGAATATGAAATCTGAATGTAAAAGATGATTAAGTTAAAGCTTTTTAAATGGAAATGTTCGTGTAAGATGTTGGATGATGACAGCACTCCAGCTTCATGTCATTAGTCCACATTTGATGAGTGCGCTGGCATTTCATCACAAAATTACAAAAGTGACTTCAGATTTAGTGTTGTGCTGCCGTAATGTGCTGGAAGGTGGTTGTCCCCCTTTAGTGGTTCTACTGGGAGCATCCTCTTCTTGGACACTTACTGGACCTCAACAAGAGGGCCTCATTTGGAAAGTCAAGTGTAGACATGCTGACCTCTCAAAAGTCCTTCATATTGGTTCTAAGTGCTTGCCAGCATTCACAGGATGGAGCAGAACATGCTGCCACTGTGGCAACCACTTTCTACAGTGGCACTGATCCTGGTCGTCATGGAAATTCCGTGTCTGGAAGGATATTGGGATGAGGAAAGACCAGAAGGGGAGCTGGCCAGCGGACGTGGTGGAGGGTTGTCCAAAACCCAGGGAGGAGCAGGTGTGCAGCTGCAAAATGCAAAGTGACTGGTAAGTAAAACTTTTATAAGTGGCTACTTGTGGGCATCAGGAACAATTTGACGTTGCTTTTTAAAAATTATATAATTGTGAAAACAGTTGTTGATTTAAACATTCATTTGGAGTCCTGTTTCTGTCCACCAGGCGTATGCATGTCCAGTAGTCACTCTCTTTCAGCTCTGTTTTTGCTCTACCGAAGCTCGCAGTGGGCCAGAACTCACGGTAGCTTTTTACTTGCACATCTACATCTTACTCGTGGCGAATTGTGACCTTTTCTTGTACACTGGCTTCACCCAAGCTGTCGGTACTATTTCTGCCCTTCTCCATATCAGGATCTCTGGGCGATGCGTAATAAACAAAGCAACACCAGGGCCTCCTAAGCCGTATGATACTAAAAAACCATGTGGAGAGCATTTGTTAGGTTCGAACGAGGCCGCTGTCATTTATGTGTAAAATAATGAATGAACTGTTCATCATAACTTTTTTCTCACAACTATTTGTATTAGTAGTATGTATTAATGAAACAGTATTTAAATGTTTTCTGAATCGGCTGCCGAAAACAACCCTATGAGATCTGTGAGGGAACCAAAGCAGTAAAGCTGTGCTGCAGCTCTTGATAAAGCTCCGCAAAGCCAAGGAGAGCTACAGGTATGAGTTGCTATGCATACAAAAATCTTCTACAGCTGCATGTGTGGACATCAGAAGAAAAGGGAGAACGAGTACAGACAGTAAAGCCACTGATGGTCTGAATCTCTAGCTCTTTCTGTTGGTTGCCTAGTTACCTGTCATCATGCCTTAGAACGATGTTGTTGCGCAACACGCAGCTCTCATTGCCAGGATCCATATGAAGCAGTGCCTTTTTGTTTCCAGGATGGCCCTGGAACAAGAGATTGTCATGGACCACCCCTTTTACTGGTCCGAGCACAGCAACACCACAGCCCTGCGCTGGTTGGACACGGTTACGCAATACCTGAAGAAGAGCAAGAAAACTCTAAATCTGTGATGTGTTTATATTTAATTATGGAGCTATGCACAGTGCTGGAAGAGTACTCCTTAACTGTGTTCAAGCCTCATCCCGTCTCACCTTGATGTCAGCACTGCCAGAGACCTGGATCCCATATCCACGGTTTCCAACGACATCGTTCTCCACAACCTGCCCGCTCCCACTGAAGCCGACACCATGGCCGCTGTTTTTATAGATGCCGTTACCGCGAAGCTCCACTCTGCAGTCTTTCTCCACCGTAACGCCGCCCCGGCCATTTTCAAAAATGCAGTTTGTGACCAGCCGGGTCAGCTGACTGCTCTGCAGCACAGCTATGCCGGTGCCACGGTTGCTGTTCACGAGATTAGCGAAGACATTCAGGGGCTCACTGCTCTTCACGTACAGACCAACCGCTACAGGAAGAGACGGAGAGGACATTACAGACAGGAAGTGATGGACATGATGCCATGCTCAACAGGTCTATTATTACCTCCATTGTAGCTCATGCAGTTGCTCTCCACCAGGGCCACGCTGATGGAGCGACGGGCAGAGTTGCGCTCATCCTCACTGTCCAGATCGCTCTCCCATGGAAACAGTTCCCCCTCTTCATTCAGGTTCTCCTGCCCTTCTCTCCCCTCTCCTTCGACCCCCCTTCTTTCCCCGCTGCCTGCTTCTCCACCAATCCCTTCCTGCCCTGTCCAGTTCCCATCCCTGGCCTCGATGTTGTCTGGATCCTTCCTACAGAACACTGCCAGCCCGTACATACAGTTATGGGTGATGTAGTTTCCCAGGAGCTGTGGTAGGCTGGATGACATAACCCACACACCGCAGCCTTTGTTGCCTAGAGAAAACAAGAGGAAGAAATTTAGTGCCACGGTTGGTAAAGTCGAAAACAAAGTTGAGCTGTTGTGTCATTAATAGACTGACATTACATACAGTAGACATGATTTCCCTCGATAAGTCCGCGGCCTCTCTCTCCCACCACGACACCGTCCGAGTAGCCGTAACAGATGTAGTTGTTCCTCAGGACGGGGTCGCCACCTCTGCGGATGTCCACACCGCCCCACTGATTCTCTTTGATCACATTCTCTGGAATTAACAACGGGGATTTTGATTTCTTTAACAAAAAAAAAAAATGAAGAATGCGTTTGACATGTTTTAGTGAAATGTTATCACCTGTTATCGTCCCTCTGCCATTCTCATTTATAGCGATGCCTGCAGCCTGGCCCTGGAAGATGTGATTCCCACTAAGAGAGAAAACAAGGAACGGGAGACGTTCAGACTATGTAGGAAAATACTCGGTTATGTATAGCAGGAGAATATTTAGCACTCTACTGCAGCGGTCATAGTGATCGTGAAGTCAAGCCATGCAAAGAAGAGGTAGTACAGACACAAAATGAATAGCATTTAAGCAATGGTCAAAAGCAAATACTCACATACTCAAATACTACACATTCCATACCTGACCACAGGATTCCCACTAAAGAGAATATACACGCCCGCCTCCTTGTTGTTATAGATCTGGTTGCTCCGAATTGAACCTTTTCCATTGCCAAGGACAACCACCCCTGAACGCAAACCACTATGTATTTTGTTGCACTGTGGAATGAAAGACCAAAAGAGCAAAAGTGGAAAAAAGAACACTAAAATGTTTGGAAATGTACAAATTGTCTGTTTAATATTTTTTATTATTGTGCACACAAGCTCTTAAAAGTCCCAGTCGGCAAGTCCGGTGGATCGAGGGCACTCAGATTTCAGATTTTGAATGTTTCCAACTCTCAAGCTCCTCCCCCACGACCACCGAGCTCCTTCCCCTCGACTTCGTGCCCTTTGAAATCCCTTAGATCACGCCACCTTCTCGTTTCGGTTTTTAACCGAGGAATTGGAAGCTTGTTGCTACTTCCCTCCGCCTCCCCCCTGTGATAGTGTAATCAGCCCTGCGTGCTGATTGGACAGGATGATCTGGGTGCTGTCGGATCTTTGCAAAACAAACAACAGGCTCTACATACACGTAGAGGTGCAATTTTTTTCTAAAACCGGACGATTTATGTTGTTCTGTAGGAGCATAGTGTTGGCTATAGTCAATATGATCAAAACAATATTGCCAACTGGGACTTTAAGTTACTGATGTAATGGGTAAGGGTGCAATATGGCATCAGGACCTCAAAATGAAGAACATATATGAAGAACCAAGTTTGATATAGTGTAGGGATGGGACCATATGGGATTTTATGTGGCACGCGATAAAAACACTCACTATATGTAGATCGTGGAGAACTTCGATTACCGGGAGAATCGTAAATATCGTCATGGGTGAAATGAAAAAGCTTGCTATCATGGTAGACAAGTGAAAAGTAGATCCTGACCTGAAAAATACAGGGAATAAAAAATTTAAAAAAAATGTATTTATCCTTTTTTTATGCAGGGAGACCTTATGATTTATGATCATCTTATTTGAGATAATTTGATTGTTTCACTTAAAAGGAGATTCACTAAAATGTCTTATTTGTGATGCAATATAAATATTAGTTTCTTGATACCAGTATGTTTAAGTGTCATTTTAAGCATATGTTGATGATTATCTGGATAATATAAGTAATTTTTCATATCGTCCCATGTGTAATATAGTGGTAATTGGACAAAATGATCTTCATAACAACTGACGCTCTGGGAAAATCGAATTAGAGGACCTTGTTTAGGCAAATGCATATTGTTTGTTCCTTCCTTGATTCCAACAGAAAGTGAAGCAGCATTTACCACAATGATGGGGTTTGCCCCTTTCCGGATGTCCAGCCCCGCCTCCCCATTGGAGTGGATGTTGTTCTCGGCGATGAGGCCATGAGCAGAGAGGCGCAGGAACACACCTGATGCACGGCACTCGCACACCTCGTTTCTCAGCATCACTATCTGAAGGAGGTAAGAGAGAACGAGAGGGAGCTCAAGTAACACTTAGAACTGGAAACTACTGCTTAATTAATGATGAGCTGAGCTACTTCCTGAGCTTGATGTATGACTCAAAGAGGTATTGAGCCTGTAAAAGTTGTTTATTAATTGAATTGAAATGTGTTAAGATACATTCAAGAGACACTCTATTGAAGAACATTATTATGATTATTTTTATTTACTGTGGAGTTCTGGATGCAGCGGACGGCATAGTTCAGCCCACGGAAAACGTTGCCCTCCAGGCGAGCCTGTCCGTAATTAGACAAATGCACTCCACCCTTCCCTTCCCTGAAGAGGCAGCGTCTGAGGATACAGCCAAGCGTGGAGGCCGCCAACATCTGAGCCTCTGGGTCCCTGTCTAGTTCCCGCTGAAGGGTGAGGGGTTCAGGGGTCACAGATGGTGGATCCGGGGAGGAGGCCAGTGGCAGAGAGCCATCTGGTTGGGGCTTGAGCAAATGGGCGAGGCCGTGATGATCACAGGGGACTTTGTAATCCAATATAAGTGAGTTTTTGCTGTTGTTAGTTCCTCCTGCATCTCGGTTCTCCTCCTCTCCATCACTGCGGTCGCCATCACTCCAGGCATCTTCGATCACTGTGCCCTGACACAATGCATCTACGCCAGTCCTCCTCTGCCAGTCTTCGATGTTCACATGCTCTTTTTTAACATTAGCACCTGGGGGGCGCTGCCCACCCGTGGAGCCAGCCAGAGGGCCTCTGGGAGGGCTATTGTTCCCAGATGCACCACATGATGGGAATGTCCTGCTCAGGGCAGCCAAGTGTTTACAAGCCCAGTTCCTTTCTGACACTGGAGGACCTTCAACAGTCACAGAAGCTGTGTCACTTCCTGAGAAGTCACAGCTGTCCAACAAACTGAGGACGACGCCCAGCAAGTGGGCAGAGCTGCCTTGTGAGAAGGAGCAGAAGCGAGCCTGGCAGGTTCCCGGGCCGCGGACTTGCAACTGAGCCCCCTCAAAGTTGCAGTTATCGAGCTGGACGTGACCCCATGACGTCTAGAGCGAATCAAAGAGAGAAAGGTGACTGGAGTGAAACGGATTCAGGAGGAAATAAACAAAAAGAATTAGAGAATTGATAAGACAAAGAAACCATCAGGACAAGCTGTTACTTCACCTTGTAGACCACCGTGGAGAACCATGGTGGCATAAACACCAGATTACATAGCCGGGCCGTCGGGCACTGCTGCTCCATGCACACCAGAAGGGCCACCTCGCCCAATTGGCCCAGCCCAACCAGCTCCACAGGAACCTTCAGCGCCACTTCAGCCTGCTCTTCATACACCCCTGGATGGAGAACTACACGGTCATAAGGCCCCACGACCCCAAGGACCCCGCGTAGGGTCTCAAACTCGCATCCAGCCCCCACATGCCAAACCCTGCGGTCTTTTCGACGACGGAAAAAGAGGAGGCAGGCAGAGGACTGCAGCTCTGGCCCATTTTGAGTCCAGGTGCGGGTGCACAGGGCGTGCTGCTTCAGGGCCTCCCTCCAGGACGCAGGCTCCTGATGGGGCTGACTGGGCCAGTTGGGGTGTCGGCACTCTGGGCACCCCAAGCAGAGTTGTCTCCAGCGGGTGTTGTCTAGTGAGAGGATGAGCTCCCGCCAGGCGCGGCACACCTGGCAGCAGCGGCCCAGGTCGGGGAGCGTCAGATAGGCCAAGATTACCCTCCACAGCTCCACGGGGAGGCTGCCGACCTCCATGGCAGCGGAGACACCGCCCGGCTGGCGACACCTGGGAACACGCACACATGCACGCGCACGTAAGGCAACAAGAAACCGCTCGCGCCAAGCGTTACACAAAAATAAAAAACAGATGTCACAACAAAATCTCATAAATTACCACGCAGATAAATAGCCAATTTCTCAGTGGCGATGTAACTAGGTAAACTGTGTTAAATTATCAGGAAAAAGACACAACTGGCAAACAAGGCATGATGGGAAAGATGCCGTGAATTCTGTAACGGTTTCTAATCTAACGTAACGCCCCTCACAACCCCAGGCAGGCCTGCAGTTTTAGCCTATTGTTTCTAAAGTTTTCTGCGATTATTGACGGCTAGCTAGCGAGGGGACTTGTTATTTACACACCTTGCGTGTTAGCCACAACATACACTGACGTTAACAGCAGGAGAGCGTCAAAAGCCTTACCTTTCACCAGAGAG
The DNA here is from genome assembly GCF_963514095.1 of Eutrigla gurnardus. Classification (NCBI taxonomy): domain Eukaryota; kingdom Metazoa; phylum Chordata; class Actinopteri; order Perciformes; family Triglidae; genus Eutrigla; species Eutrigla gurnardus. The sequence continues at coordinate 13,166,085 of NC_139917.1, forward strand.
TCATGGTTGGATGAATCAACATGTCTGCTGGATATTACCGGAGCAGCGTTACATGTCGTCCCTCACTGCCTCCAGAGTTCAAAACAATCCGTGACGACTGCAGATGTGCTGTGGAAATGGAGTTCAGACGATTGCTTCCACTTTACGGCAAAGGAAACGAGAGAGCCGAGTCCTCCCCGCGGAAGGAGATCGTCGTTCACCCCGCGGAAGGAGACCGCCTTCAACATCGTCGTGAACCGTAACATCGGACTCGAGCTGATGCTGAAGAGAGCGGGTTAGTCCAGCAGCCCCGGCTTGCCTCTCACATCTCTGCCTTCAGCCTCACCCGACATGACCTAGCACAGTAAACTTCACGCAGCAGTTTGGTCTCAATCCCCCAATATTTGAAGATTTTATGATAAATTAGTTCCTCGACCTTCAGAAAAATATTGTGGCCAAGCTCACACTGTCTGTTAAATCAGTATTAGCCAGCAGCAGGAGATAATACAACTATAACACCTACTTTACAGTAATATTAAAAGTGCTGTTATTGCATTGTAGCATCAAGAGTCAGTCTTGTGATTCTTCTGTCCCCATTCCCCCCATGTCCCCCATATTGCTTTCTTTTAAATCACACGCAACACTTTGAATGTAAAGTAAATAAATAACCAGACAAATGCATGCTCTTTCAAACAAAGAAAACAAATGTGGGAATTGTGACATTATTTTTTACATTTGCAAGTGTACTGGAAGGCGCCCATAAATAAAATGTAGCCTAATAAATATTATTATACCATTTCCCATTAAATAAATATTAATCGAACCTTTTTTTTCCAATAATTGTTTGAACCTCCCAGCACGAGCAAATCGCTTGCCTGCATTTTCATGTCGATTACCGTATCAGACGATTAAAGTCATCATGCTCGACTGGGGTGCAAAGTTCCACGACACTGGGACTGTAGCGACCCACTGGAAACATCACTTCCTCTTACATGGAGAAAGGGCATCGCCGCAGTAACGGCGTTCAAGGCGTCCTCCCAATCTTCGACAGGAAGCATGAGCAACGTCTGGAGGCTCTTCCTACCAAATTTGACACAGGACGAGGGCATACCAGTGTAAAAACATGACATTTCATGTCGCCAATAGGTGGCGCTCTGATTGTGAGTCAATATTGCAGTGCAGAGGTGTTCAGGGAACTTTCTGAGCGCTTTTGGATATTTGGCTTTGGACTTTGGATTGGCTTTCGACACTTTGGACCTTGGGCAACGAGAGGAGACCACATTGGGACAGCTGTATATATATATATATATACACACATTTTTTACGTTTGTGTTTACACTGCTGACAGGTATGTTTAAGAACATTTTTATATTATAGAGAATAGATGTAGAGTCCAGCTCTGTATGATTAGTGGTCTGAGATGACCTTTTAATGATATGATATATGACTTGATGTTATATGAATAACCACAATTATTATTATTTTTTTGCAGTGGAGAAAATCATCAGAGGGAGGAGACTAGTGGACACTTTGAGTCTCAAAGGAATGGGTTTCTATTTGTTTGACTGCATTCAATACAAGTTTTCACTGTTATATTCCTGATAACGTTTTTGTCCAGTGTGCCTTTTTTTCATTTAGGATGCCTCGATGGAAGAACCATCGGCTATCCGTTGCTGCCAAGCAGAGGATGGCAGATCGGTGTGACATGCAGGAGCCTGTCATCTCTTTCTCCGGCAGACCCTCTGGTTTGTACTCAAACATTTTTTTTCCATTAAGTGTTTAACTTTTTTAATTGTTAGGTGTATTCTCACTATATTTGTACACCTGACCTAGTGAAAAGAGCTTTGCTTATATAATTATTATAAATTATGAATGAAATTTCTGACTGTGATTTAGTCTTTTTAACTAGCCCATGGAACTGGTCATCGCCATGCTGTGAGGAAGTGGCCAACTTCTGCTCGCACCGGCGGGAGTCACAAGTTGGTCATCCCACCGAGTCTCCAGACAAAAAGGTATTGTTGTTTTGGAAGTCATTTGACAAATGATGTCTGATGTTGATCATAATCTTGTTTGCATGATAATAATTCTCCATTGTGTTCTTCCAGTTTGTTCTTCTTGTCAGGGACTCCCACCTTTGCAGCATCATGGATGGGTTCGTCACGATGCCTATCCTTTGGTGCCATGGCGACGCCGGGGGCTTGCGCCAGGGACCTGAGGATCGAGCTGGTGAGTCCTGGACTTCGTTCCTTGCCTGTCGGTCGACGTGGATGTCCAGGATCACTTCAGGAAGGAGTTTCGCCGCGTTTCAGCAGTCATGAGTAAGTTTTAAAAGGATTTTTGTGAAGTACATTTACATGTATGGTGTGTAATAATATGTTCTATAGCAGACTTTTAAAGTGACTATGCCAGCTTTGTGTATTTATATTGTGCTTTTCAAGGCACCCAAAGCGCTTTACAGAAACCATTATTCATTCATACACATTCTCACCAGTGGTGGTAAGCTACGTTTGTAGTGTTGTCACGATACCAGCATTTTGGTACCGGTACCAACATATTTCAATACTTTTCCAAATAAAAAAAGAATGCAAAAAAAAAAGTTTTTCATTACGTCACTGTTCCACAGTTCCAAGAGTCTGACCAAGTCTTCAGTCTTGAGAAGGGCTTTTTATACAGTTGTTTGTGATGTGTCATCAGAAAAGCATTGTTCCGTTGTTTGTGTAGACGGAGAACTTTGTCCAGAATGTGGTGTTTGAACCACTCATCAGTGTCCATAGATCCATATTGACTTGCCAGCTGTGCTGGTGTCACAAGATGCATTTCACAACTCATGTAACACATGACATGACATAAGTGCAGAATACAGGTTACCTCATGACACACATGGAATAGTATGAGTTATAACTACTCAAACTACTAATTATACTATAAGGAACTACTAAATGAAAAATTCCCATCACGGTACCAACATATTTCAATACTTTTCAATACTTTTTCAAATAAAAAGAGAATGCAAAAAAAAAAATGATTTTCATTACGTCACTGTTCCACAGTTCCCTGTTTGTCCTTTACCTATAGCACTTTGATGATAGCACTGTTGTTCTAAAGGTATGTTTGCTGAACAGCTACTACTTTACTCCGACGAGGATCTAACACTTGTTCTATTTTTAGCTCTTACTTTATCGGCAATGATATGTTGTGGTTCCTTTCTTTCTTTCTTTTGACAAATGTACTTATTGTAAGTCGCTTTGGACAAAAGCGTCTGCTAAATGACCTAAATGTAAATGTTGTCCAAACACTCTTTCAAGCAAGCTCTGTCTACACTGTTGTGTAACCTTTTTGCAAAAGTATGAAAACATTAAATTACAGTACAGTCCACAGTTACTAAAGTTGTTTTCTTTTCATTTGACAAGTGCCTCTTCAAGATAAATCCAGACAAGGGATCAAAAGTGGGGTGGAACACCACCAAAAACAACCTGCAGTCAGTCCAAAGGTTTTCACACTGATCACCAAAATATCAGACTACGAGTGGAGGGAATAACAAGTGCTCACAAGTAATGGATGCCTTGGATAGAAGTAATACTGTGAATTGGTAACTCAACTTTTTTTTTCTTTTCCAATTCAGTTGATTTTTTTTGTTTTGATTTAGAGCCAGTCATTTTAATGTAATTGATTTTTGAATATTGCTGTAATATTGGTTACCTGTTACAGTTGAATAAAAATACTGAGAATGGGGAAATTGTAGCTGTTCTTGTTTCAATGTTAATTTACCATCTTTATGGGTCATTTCATTGTTTTAAAACCTAAAATGTTTGTAATTAAACGTTAAAAACAACATAAAATAACTAAATATACATTTGATGTGATCTAAAATTAACATTAAATTGTTGCAATTTTAAACCCAATATCTAGTTTTTCAACAGTTTTATGACATGTTTTGAAAGATGAATCACATTATTTTGAGTGTCATATACTGTTATATTACATCAAATATAAATGATTATACAACCTCTTTCCATAAAATAATGTCATTAAAACCAACTAATAACCACACATTTCTGTAAATGTAAGCATTTATTTGTAATACGTTTACTTATCATATTTGTAGGTAATTTAATTGTTTTAAAATGTGAAAATGGTTCTAATTAAATGTTAAAAACAACCTGAAAATAAGGCAGATCTTGTTAAAATTACCAGCTGTCGGACAATAAACGTTTTTTTTTTTTTTTTTTTTTTTACAGTGATCAGTGAAGCCTCAGCTGATCACTGAAGCTGAAGCCTGCCACCGTCCTTTCTAGCTGCCAAGGAGCGACTGCGAGCGTTGGTGCTTGAGGCCGGGAAGTGCTGGTTGACCCGCGGCTGGACCGGCGTCCTGCAGGGAACACATGCAAACACTGAAGGGCAGCAGAGTGACGGAACAGGCAACTTTTTCTGATGTATGGTCTTAGTTTTTTGAATAATGTTCTAATAATAGAACAATTAATTAATTCTAGTTTAAATTAGGCAAATCTTCCAAGGAATTTCCTCTGGACATCAAAGACTGCTTATAAAGTCACAAATAATAACTTTGTCAGAACTTTGGCTCTATTTTCCTCAAACTTAGTGCCGAGTTTTCCCGGGGAAACGCCTAAACAATGCTCTAATTACAGTTTCTCTACAATTGCTGAGCCACAATTTCTGAAACTAGTTTGTCAAAACTCTACAGACCAAAAACATTTACACAAAACGTCACTCTGACAGTGTGACTTACTGTCGTCAGCCCTTCTGGGAACATCGGAGCGATGACCGAGACCTGGCAGAGGACAGCAGAGTGGGACGATCGCCCTTCTCATACATGCAACTTCGCGGTGCCCTTTTATTCATGAACTAGAAGGAACAGACAACGAGGTTGTGTGTTAGCTGTGTGACCGGAAACAAACACTGGCTGTCAAATGTCTGACGGTAGTTCAGTTAGCTTGCAATCATGGGAGCTTCCCGAAAGAGCTCATTTAGCTAACTTTCACGCTGGGAGGAGACTTAAAGACACACATGAGAACTCATACAGGAGAGAAACCTTTTAGCTGCTCAGTTTGTAAGAAAACTTTCACGCTGGGAGGAAACTTAAAGACACACATGAGAACTCACACAGTAGAGAAACCTTTTAGCTGCTCAGTTTGTAAGAAATCGTTCACACAGGGAGGAAGCTTAAAGAGACACATGAGAACTCACACAGGAGAGAAACCTTTTAGCTGCTCAGTCTGTAGACAAGGCTCTCCCAAGTCCTCCTCCTCACCCCCCTAGTGCTTCACTTAACGCCAGCACTGCCGTTTTTGGGCAGACTGGAAAGTGTTTCTAAGGACTGTTAGGAAGACAATGAAGCTACTTATATCTATAACATTTGGGACTTGGAAATTACAGTTTAGTCATGTAAAAAAAGAATAAATCTGGATTCAAGTTCTCTTTTTTTACTGAATTTAAAATATTAAAAAAATGTGATGTTAGAGTGCATCAAATAAAATGCATTGAGTAGAAATATTAACATTTTAAAATGACTTGCCAATGCTGATCCCTCTTGAAATGAGTTCTGTTGTTTCATATAACATTGTTTTAAATAAAAATTGGGTCAGAAATAAATGAGTTACTTACTTCTTTGAATGTAATCCTGTCTTTCCATATACTTAGTATAGCTACATCCTGTGTTATAAATAAAGCATATAAGCAATAAGCATTTATACATGTCATAGCAAATGACACCAGTGTGTTACATTGTAATACATATGCACAGATACCTGTGTCCAGCTTTGTTTTGACATGTTCATATTTTGGATTCCGGGGTATGCTCTTATTCATGAACTAGAAGGAACAGACAACGAGGTTGTGTGTTAGCTGTGTGACCGGAAACAAACACTGGCTGTCAAATGTCTGACGGTAGTTCAGTTAGCTTGCAATCATGGGAGCTTCCCGAAAGAGCTCATTTAGCTAACTTTCACGCTGGGAGGAGACTTAAAGACACACATGAGAACTCATACAGGAGAGAAACCTTTTAGCTGCTCAGTTTGTAAGAAAACTTTCACGCTGGGAGGAAACTTAAAGACACACATGAGAACTCACACAGTAGAGAAACCTTTTAGCTGCTCAGTTTGTAAGAAATCGTTCACACAGGGAGGAAGCTTAAAGAGACACATGAGAACTCACACAGGAGAGAAACCTTTTAGCTGCTCAGTCTGTAGACAAGGCTCTCCCAAGTCCTCCTCCTCACCCCCCTAGTGCTTCACTTAACGCCAGCACTGCCGTTTTTGGGCAGACTGGAAAGTGTTTCTAAGGACTGTTAGGAAGACAATGAAGCTACTTATATCTATAACATTTGGGACTTGGAAATTACAGTTTAGTCATGTAAAAAAAGAATAAATCTGGATTCAAGTTCTCTTTTTTTACTGAATTTAAAATATTAAAAAAATGTGATGTTAGAGTGCATCAAATAAAATGCATTGAGTAGAAATATTAACATTTTAAAATGACTTGCCAATGCTGATCCCTCTTGAAATGAGTTCTGTTGTTTCATATAACATTGTTTTAAATAAAAATTGGGTCAGAAATAAATGAGTTACTTACTTCTTTGAATGTAATCCTGTCTTTCCATATACTTAGTATAGCTACATCCTGTGTTATAAATAAAGCATATAAGCAATAAGCATTTATACATGTCATAGCAAATGACACCAGTGTGTTACATTGTAATACATATGCACAGATACCTGTGTCCAGCTTTGTTTTGACATGTTCATATTTTGGATTCCGGGGTATGCTCTTATTCATGAACTAGAAGGAACAGACAACGAGGTTGTGTGTTAGCTGTGTGACCGGAAACAAACACTGGCTGTCAAATGTCTGACGGTAGTTCAGTTAGCTTGCAATCATGGGAGCTTCCCGAAAGAGCTCATTTAGCTAACTTTCACGCTGGGAGGAGACTTAAAGACACACATGAGAACTCATACAGGAGAGAAACCTTTTAGCTGCTCAGTTTGTAAGAAAACTTTCACGCTGGGAGGAAACTTAAAGACACACATGAGAACTCACACAGGAGAGAAACCTTTTAGCTGCTCAGTCTGTAGACAAGGCTCTCCCAAGTCCTCCTCCTCACCCCCCTAGTGCTTCACTTAACGCCAGCACTGCCGTTTTTGGGCAGACTGGAAAGTGTTTCTAAGGACTGTTAGGAAGACAATGAAGCTACTTATATCTATAACATTTGGGACTTGGAAATTACAGTTTAGTCATGTAAAAAAAGAATAAATCTGGATTCAAGTTCTCTTTTTTTACTGAATTTAAAATATTAAAAAAATGTGATGTTAGAGTGCATCAAATAAAATGCATTGAGTAGAAATATTAACATTTTAAAATGACTTGCCAATGCTGATCCCTCTTGAAATGAGTTCTGTTGTTTCATATAACATTGTTTTAAATAAAAATTGGGTCAGAAATAAATGAGTTACTTACTTCTTTGAATGTAATCCTGTCTTTCCATATACTTAGTATAGCTACATCCTGTGTTATAAATAAAGCATATAAGCAATAAGCATTTATACATGTCATAGCAAATGACACCAGTGTGTTACATTGTAATACATATGCACAGATACCTGTGTCCAGCTTTGTTTTGACATGTTCATATTTTGGATTCCGGGGTATGCTCTTATTCATGAACTAGAAGGAACAGACAACGAGGTTGTGTGTTAGCTGTGTGACCGGAAACAAACACTGGCTGTCAAATGTCTGACGGTAGTTCAGTTAGCTTGCGATCATGGGAGCCTCCCGAAAGAGCTCATTTAGCTAACGACATTTTTGTTACAGGTTCATTGACGTTGATATGGCAACATGGTAACTTAGCATAGATCATAGCTAACTAGCTAGACCGCTAGGAAAGCTATATGTTTCGCTGTGTTGACAGTACGTTTTATTATCTACAGTTAGCGGGTACATAAAACAAGAAAAATACTGTCAACCGTACCTCCTTACTGCCGATGCTCCGGTAGAACGACATCCTCCAAACCAAATAGCGAACGTCAACGTCCAAGTCTCAATGGCGGTTTGTCAGCGCTGTTTCACTGGCCAATCAGAGACGCGGATACTCCGCCGCTCTCCTACAAATAAAAATAATAAAAATTAATAATAATATAAGAAGAAGAAGAAGAAGAAGAAGAAGAAAAATAATACAAATCCATAAATTAGCTAGCTTATCAAGAGATGAACACAAAGCAACGAATCTTCCGTTATTTCATTCGTTGACATCGATAACATACTGTGATTTGATTGGCCTGATGCCAAAGAGTTTGCGGCTTCCCTTTACACTGTCCTGACCAATCACAGGGGAGCAGTGTTGTGCCAATAGCCTCACCTGATTGGTCAATCATTCTTTTTTTTTTCACCAAGGCACAGGGTGCAGTAACATGTTTGCAACGCTCATTCACCCTGTAACATTTACGTTACGTTACACATCATGAAACGCTCAATAATTAATGAAGAGAGACGACAGACACATCACAGAGGGATTACGGAAAGTGATTTTATTAAATGATGGTTATATTCTGAAACAACTGAGGAAGCCTGGCTTCCCTTGGCTTCTGCAAGAAAACGCCACTGAAAATTAGCACAATTGTCAAAACTCAAGAAAGATGTCAGGAAACACTGATAATTCACTATTGCTTGCCTCTTCCTTCCCTCACAGGAAGACGTTGGCACGGCTCTGAAGGATGCAGGAGACCAGTCTGAAATAGTCTGCAATAAAGCAGACATTGATTAAGAGCTGGCTAAAAGACTTTATGTCACCAGGTGATTTGACACTGGCTATCAAAACTATCTTTCCAATTCAATTTCGATTCAGTTTTAGTAATATGGCGTCAAATCGTAACCAAGGTCAGCTCGGACATTTCTTAAATAGAGCAGGTCTTTACCGACATGATTCAGCCTACTTAGATATCCAACGGCTATGAATAATAGCAATGGTCAACTCCAGTGGAGTTTCTTTTGAATAAACAATGTCACAACAAAAACAGGTGACCTCTGCATGTACCGAGTAGACTTTGGCAGAAGCAACAGCACGGATGTGATGGAGTTTGAGATTGCGGTGCTTACAGCTGGCTCAGCACCAACATCATTATTGTGTTGTTCTTGTTGGCTCTCTCTTCGATGAGGTACAGCTGTGCAAACGCAGACGTTTTTTCTTGTAAATGATACAATCAAAGACTGTTTCACTTTTGAGTAATAATGTGTAGTTCTTTTGACTTGCTAGGTGGTCTGGTGTGTCTGTTTTAGAGCATGACACGGGAGTGGATTTTCACTCCTGTCCCATCCCACTCCCAGAGAAAAAATCCCATCCCATCCCAATCCCGGGCCGGAGTAAAAAAAAAATCCCATCCCGTCCCACTCCTGTAGAATCAGGGCTGCCAACTCTCACGCATTGGCCGTGAGACACACGTATTTGATTGATTTCACACTCTCTCACGCCACAACCCTGGTTTCTCACGCTGAAGTTTCCATCCAGCAACAAAACAAATCTATTGTGTTATCTGTTTTCTCGGAGCATCAGCGTCTTCTCTACATGATAAGTGTTTGTCACCGCGCCTCAGCCGAAAGAAAAGAAAAAACACGTCGTCAGAAATGAACTGATTCACAACTGAAAGTGAAACTTAAATAGCGGCGAGTGGATCTACACATGCGCAGACTTAAGACATGGTGAAAGTCCTTGTGGGGATTTGAAAAAGTGGGTGGTATGTTGTGACTCCTCCATAAATGATTGAACATACACTTACATATTTTATGCACATTTGTCTGTGAATCACAAGGGATAAGGACTACTAGAATTTTTCTTCAAAACATTTCTCATATTTTCTTATTGATTTATTGCATTTTTAGTCATCAACCACATGATTACACACCATTTGCAGGGCTCCAGACTAACTTTTTGCATTGGTTGCACTGGTGCGCCTAACTTTTTTTTTTAGGTGCACCAGCACAAAATTTAGGTGCACCCACATTTTTCATTGCGTCGCCTTTAACGCCAAAAAGTCACCTTTTTATCACTCTCCTTTTACATAATGACACCCCCCTTATGGCCTAGGTTAACTGCAGCACCATCAGCACCCAGAGGAACCGTTTTCTCCAGCCAATCTGCACACTGATGCCCAAGCGCAGTAAATGCTTGCTTTGTGGCAGCATAAATTCCTCAAGAATAAAAAGATCATACAGGTCACTAGTCTATAGATTGCAAATGGAAAACTGTTTATGTGATCTTAGCCTAGCCTAATTATATTTTTACTTAGGCTATTCATTTTTAATAATAATATTAGGAATAGGCTACTATACAATTTCCTATTCATGATCTCTCATGCTGTAATGTGGGCCTTCAAACACTGCGTGTCCATGCTCCACCGGACATGTCCAATTAACATGTTGACCGGCCTCCCTTTATGCAAAATGCAGCAGTAGACAATAACGCACTCCTTCGTAGAGACATCTGTGTCGCCGTCAATCATGAATGACGTGTACGTGGCGTTACCAACCTCCGCAGCTGTCTTGTTCTTTAGTGTCGGCATTTTTTTCATCAGAATAATTTCGGACTTAAATTTAGTGAACAGCAACTCCTCCTTTGCAATATTGTATGCGACGTTGAATTTTATAATCATTTCAGATTCCTCAGCGGACGTGATTGATACAGCCTGACGCTGAAATGCAGCTGGATGAGGGGCCACTTTATTAACACACTTATCACGGCATGTAGTATGCTTTTTGGACATATTGCGCCTTTTCAACGTCTCGATGCGAAATGTTGTTGACTCCTCCACAAACGCACTATTACCGGACAAATTCTGACCGCACTCCCGACAATAAATGCAGTGCATTGAGTCCCTTTCTTTATCGTACATCAGCCAGGGAAATTGCTTCAACCAGTCCTGTCTGAAGGCGTATTTTTGGGCTTTTTAATTAGTCTCGGGGCGAGGCTTTCTGCCTCTCTTCATTTTCAAAGAAAATCGAAGCGCTCAGCACTCATTGTCGAAGCGCTCAGAGTACCTGCTCTGCTCGCTCGCATTTTCGAACTGACACAATTTACAGCAGTGAAAAGGACCACAGCCAATCAGAGGCAAGGACCCGCCCGAGCTCTGTCTCTTATTGGTTTAGACCACGATACCGTCAGGAGAACATAAAGAGATGCTGCGCTTATGATTTTTTTTTTCACCCGAGCAGCGTTAGGTGCACCAGTGCGACCTACAATTTTTTTCAGTCGCACTCATAAAAATTTTGGTCGCATATGCTGGATGGGCCAAACAAAATATGGCCGTGTATGCGGTAAAATCTTGGTTGGCCCACCAAATCTCACTCCAAGGTTTGTTGAAAAGTTGGCAGCCCTGTAGAATGACTCCCGCTCCCACTCAAAATTACTCCCACTCCCATCCAACTCCGTTTTTTTTTTTTTTTTTTTCCCCCATCACATTCAACTCGCATGAATCTATGCAATATTTGCGACTTCCCAATAAAGTCAGTTAATCTCACCGACGGATCATTGTGTCGGACTTTAGTCTGTAGCTCTCGCTTCCCGGCTTCATCGCCTCTACCTCCCTCCGCGCATTTAACTTCCGGTAGTGGCCGGCCCGGCCGGAAGTCAAAGCACTGTTGGATGTGTAGTTCTTTTGACTTGCTAACGCAAGTCAAAATAGTTTTGGCTCACTGAAAGATGACTACAAAAATGGACGTGTCTGTCCTTTTGGTTGTTTAACACGGCTGAAAATCATCATCTATTAATGGCGTTCCCGCTCCTGCCCGCTCCCGTTGATTTTTATTCCCATCCCGTCCCAATCACGGGATTAATAAAACTTTGACTCCCATCCCGCGGGAATCCCACGGGAATCACGTGACCCGCGGGAATTCCCGAAAATGTCATGCTCTAGTCTGTTTCTCCAGGAAGCCTAACTTACAGCAGCAACATGCTAACTTAACTTGCCCGACTCACAAAGCTAGTCTGACTTTTAGCATTAGCAGCAGTCTTTGGGCAGGCAGGAGCTCAACCCCCAGGCCCAGCCCCGGCTCTCTAAGTTACTCTATCGCCTGGCATTTTCATCGAGACGAGACCATAGCTAATTAATTACCGTACGCGCACGGAACGACAGATTTTTCCCGACAGAAATCAGTTAGCCTCGTGCGCGTGCTAACGCTACGTCATTTTAGCTAACTTAGCTTTTTCCTCTCACAAGAAATGTGTAGTTATATACCGTGTTATCCGAACGTGTAGCCTATACTTACGCTAAGCAAATTGTGTACATTCATCAACACTGATGTGCAAAAGGAACATTAATGCACCCTTGAAAAAATATAAAACAGCCGCCATGCTAACCTTAACATGGGACTTAGCCTACCTTGTTAGAGCTATAACGTTAGACAGGACATTCGACACATATAACATTAAAATACTACTGCTTACAAAGTATTATTAAATGGGCATGACGCCTTTCATTTACTTACAGAAAGATACTCCGTGGAGTCTGGAGGTGAAATCGTCCTCTGCCGACCCGCTCGAGCCTCGAGTCTGACTCCGAGTCGTCCCGCTCTTTAGACAAACACGTCACAGGTCCGTTGGAATTCTGGGAGTAACACTGTTTAAGTGTTGATTTAAAAATGAACACTTAACAGTGTTGTTTGGATTTAACTCCCTGGATTAACACCAACTCTTTTGAGGAATTAACTCTCAAATAGTTGAATTAAACTAAGCAAGTGTTGAATTAACACTGTATTTTTAACATCACCAACACTGGAAATTTAACACTTTTGATTTTGCTGTGTACAAAGCCTCAATAAATGATCTGTTCTGATAAAGCCATGGTTTTAAACTATGACACATGTTGCTCCTCCTGCACGACTGACTAATGAGAAATTTCAATACAATGATTTAAAAAACATCTCAAAAGAGAAGGACTGAGAGATTTCTGGTTTGTAAGTCAAGTCACCATTTATTCACAATCATTGTCTTTATACTTTTACAATGAAAATGTATGTCTGTTTTTTGAACACATGAACATAAGTTTGATTACTTGTTATTAAAAACAAATCTTAATAATAAAACGTCTATTAAATCTCCCCTGAAGAAAACATGCAAAGCTGATAGATAAAACAACAGCAAGGCTGGAATCACAAGTGTGTACACAGACGTTACACTTGATTTTGTACTACAGTCCACGAATATGCATTTATATTGCATATATATGCATTAAACCTTGTTTGTTCATCCACTTTATATTTGAAATACAAGTGTTTTAAATTGCTTAGAAAAATAGCTCTTCTAAGGAAAAACAACATTGAACACATTGCCCAGAATAGATTTATGTCACCGTCCTATTAGTTTTCACAGGAAATGGAAACGTTGGACAGACAATCTCAGTATCAACAAAGCATTGCTCTTTGTGCTCCATCAGCTCCCCTCATGCGTCCACGTTGACCTTCAGTGGTGATGAAAGCTCTAAATGGTCGTCCTTTCCACCTGAGACAAATCTGTGAGGGATTGTCCTGCAAAAGGAAGAAATGTATCACTTACACACATAGAATATGGAACTGGTCCACCTCTTTTGCCTCTTATTTGACATCAAACTGTTTCTTTTTGACCTAATCGGTCGTGCGTGTTTCTCCGGGTACAGCATCCACTGAAGGAGTAAATGACCAAATAATTAAAATCCAATGACTTTTTTTAAATTAATCTTTATTTACTGATACTCGTTTTAATCCATACATACAAATCCATTACCAGCATTTTTAAGTGAGGGGGACATTAATAATAATAATAATAATAATAATAATAATAATAATAATAATAATAATAATGAGTAACTGAAATTAATTAATCATCGTTACATAATATAAATTATATAATACATTTAAGAAATTCTGAAGTAAAATCAAAGTTGACTGCAAAACAGTATTCGTAAACAAGTCATTGTTGTCCTCAATAATAGTACACACTTCAATGCCAATGAAGGGAGAGATAAAAATAAATAATAGAGTAGAAAAGATAAGCAAAACATGGTAAATAAATGGGCCATTCAAATGTTGTGCTTTTGGTTTCAAATTATGAATGTTATCCTTGCCACTCGGTTGATCAGATCCCTGCATGTCTGTGTTTGGGGTTTGTTTGACTGCTCTGAGTGCAGCTCTTCTCAAGATTCTTGCCAAAAAGTTCTTGGCATACATGTGGAATATTATGTCAGTTTCATCTGAACTTCATCATTGTATTGCTTTCCCGGTAGGAGTCTGTGGGTGAATGTGTTAGAACAGATCCTGATGAGCTGTTGGCACCTTGTGCTGCAGCCTCAGCCATCAGTACAGCGTCAGTGTGAATGTGCGTGTGAACAGATGGATGCTGGCTGAATGTGTAAAGTGCACTGAGAGGTCAAAAAGATATAAATGTAGGTCAATAAGTAAGTTTTCGACTGGGGCTTGTGTTTCGTATCTGAATGTAACTGCTGACTCTCTTGTTTTCAACAGCACTCACTTAGCCAGTTAATGACTAATGATTAACCAGCTTCCTGGAGAGCTCAACACAAAGAGGAAGTGATAACTTAAATGCTCATCTTGTCCTGATAAACACAATGCATATCTAGCTGAATGACTCGACATCTCAACACTAAGGAGAGGTTATTACTTCAATTCTCTTCTGCAAACCTCATCTTTCCCTGAACTGTGACTAAGCATGTAAACACAGTGAATAACTATCAATAACTGCCATTAAATAGCCAGAGTTGGCTTTCAGTCGACCCTAAGGAAATAAAACCCCCTTCTGTGGAAAGATGCATGTCAGACTGTGCAACCCCTTTGCCTCCAACTTTGGGCATATGAGGTCTGTTCTTATGCTGATTCATTCATACAGCCACAAAAATGTACAACAAGCACTGCTCTCAGTAGACCACACATAACCAGGCTCCTCAGCCCATGTGGAATACTGTTATTTTACACAAGTGCAATACAAACATAACATCTCATGCTCAATCCGTTTAGTTAATGTAAATATCTAGTCCATTCTGTATATATTCTGGAAATTGTCTAATATGTATGTTATACATTCTACTTTATTTAACTTTCTTTATATAGTCTTAGTGTTGATATCTTGTTTATATTGTACTTTTCTTGTCAATGCATGTTTATTATTTATTATCCTTATTTTTCTACTGTCTTGCTGCTGTAACGATGTAAATTTCCCCACGAATAAAGGACTATCTTATCTTATCTCTTAAAATACAGCAACAATTTACTTACTCAGCACTTTTTGGACCCAACGAGCATTGGGGTCCAGACAAATCTTTTGCCCATCCTTTTTGAGAGTGGCACTGCAGGACCAAACACAGGTCAGAGATATACATACATGTTTCCCATTAGACTTCGTAGCATCACATCACACCCATGAAGACACAAGTAATCACCGAAGGTTCCTAGTGCGAGTGCAAATGAACAGAACTCTTGAACTTACATGATCTCAATGTCTTTGCAGTGGGAACTGGGGAGGTTCACCTGCACAGTTCCTATGAAACGTCCAATGGGCTTCTTCTCTTTGCTGATGCATCGACATCGTGGAATCACTCCGGGATCCCCCAGACTGAAACCTGAGGTTATGAGTGAAGGACGTCAAAATGAAGAAAAGCATACTGCCAATTATGAGACAACTAGAGAAAGGCATTCATTCCAAGAGAGTAATGAACGGCAATTAATGGATAAGACTCACCCTCAGGGACTGCCAGGAAAACTAGGAGTGCCACAATAGTGATGGTAGACATATCTGCTTCGAAGCTGAATTCAGAGATAAAACCTAATAAAAAGAATTTGTGTTAGTCAGCAGCCTCTAAACATTCATAGAAAGCTCTGCGGTTCCTTCTGCAGTCGTCTCTAAAACACTTTCTGCTTTTAGAATATCTCCCTCCTTCACTTTGGACAGAATTTTTTTTCATCACAACAAAAGGAGGGCTCTGTTGTGTCGCACATGACACATTTCTCATATACTGCTGGTGTGGGAGCTATCAAACTAACCAAATGTTTTCACTGCACTGGTCCAGTTGCATAATTTAAAAGTTCCTTTTCTGGCAAGAGGAATTTTCCAGTGAAAATTGTCTTTTTATTGTTGCAGTTGAGGTCAAGTTTTCTCCAATATTGATATCCGTGTCAAAACGTCCAAATGTGTGGATCTTCTCCATTTCCATCCTGTTGTATTTCAGCATATTGAGAGTGTTGGTTTATAACCACAAACATTCTCACAACCTCACTGAGCAGCTTCACTTCTGTTCTTCCTTAAATAAATTACAAAAGTTGCCACTTTTTCTGCCTCTCGTTTCCTATTTTGGGCCATACTTCCAGTTCCTTGGAGACTTACCAAGGGTTCCTTAGTGGCCATTTCCCATCTGTTCACCCCAAGCCCCGAGACTTTGGCTGCAATTCAATATTTATTTTTTTCGCATGGGAATTTTCCTAACACGACCTATCAAGTATTAAAGTGGCAGCGATGATAAGAGCTGGTTGAATACTGTAAAGGCTGCACCTTTCTTATCTCCATTAGCATAGGGAACACTGGACCACCCTTTAAGAAAGGAGATAATGCTGTCCCACAATCCCTTGCAGCAGCAACATTTAAAGTGACGCAGCATGGCCGTTCGTGAAAAGAAAGCTGTCTTGCAAATTAAACAATTATTTTCATACAATCACACACAAATTGGGATTCATGTTGATAAATAGGAGTCTGCAGTGACAACTATTTTGTCTCACTTTATTTTTTATGTATTTATTCATGTAGGACATGTAACGACTAAGTAAAAAACAAAATGTTTTCCAAAAAGTGTACATCACAAGAAATCTTTGAGCATAGGTAATGTCATAAATGAGCACAGAGAATGTTAGGCTGGTAGTACCGGATGCAAGAGTAGTCGTTGACAGACACAGACATGCACATACATGCACACAGACAACTGAATAAATAATGTCCTGGCAGAGTTTACAACTCCAAGTCTGTCTGGATGTGGGTCCAATCTCAAATCCAGACAAAGTTGCAAAACCAACTAAGGATGGGTCAATTTAGGATTTTATTGTGGACAAAACACTCACAATAAGTTGATCCAGGTGACTTTCTATCATCTGGATAATCTTAACCTGAAAAAAAGAAGAATTCAAATGTCTTCTTATGAGATCTGGTGTCATGCTGAATCATTCATACGTCACACTTTTTTGACCCAGCATTGGGGTCCAGACAAATCTTTTGCCTTTTTGAGAGTGACACTGCAGGACCAAACACTTTTTTCACAAGAAAATGTGTGTCTTATCTGTAGTGCAATAAAAAATGTTGTTTCATTAAAAAAAAAGCGATTCCAGTATATGCCTTTGTGTCATTTTAAGAGTGTTAAGCCTATGTTAGTGATTATTGGGATAATACTGTGAATCATAATTCATCACCATGTTCATCAACCTTGACAAAATTATTTTCTGGGTATAACCACATGTAGATAATGGGTATGATCATAGAACATGAATGAAACAGTTTTTCACGTATCATTTATAATGTGAAAAGGAGCAATGGAAAAGCCGAAGAATAATAATGTACCGTACATGCAAATGCAAGACAGTCAGCTGTCACAGCAAGCTTGTTCTGGCACGCTTCTTTGTATGAGATGTACATGTAGCATGTAAACTCCTGCAGGGTCATCCACTCACAGTTACCCTAACTCAGAGTTTTGTGTGAGTGGGGAAAAAGTAGTCACCGATCGACGCCTCCTCCAGATGTTTAACAGAAAGTCCCTGGTAATTCCTGTAATCCCCAAAAGACCAGCTGCTCCCGAGTGAGACTTTCACTTCCTCATGTCCAAACTGAAAATAAAAAACAGTTGAAACTAATTGTATAGATATTACAATGGAGCTGGCTTACACAAACACCTATGAGCTCACCTTTTCAGGCACCAAAGAAAAAGAAAAAAAGAAAACACAAAGGAAGATCGGGTGGCGGAAGTTCATGATTCATTCCTGAGTTCCCCAGCTCATGTTTTCACCCTCATTAACGCTCTTTAGTTCAGTGTCTGTGTGTAGTGATTTGCATGATTGCACCTGTGTTTAGTCTGTGAACCATACTATGATAACGCAGTGATTGGAAATGTTATCAGGCAGGATGTCATCCAAGACCGAGCAACATCTCTAAATGTGCACTTTTATACTCTATGCTCTTGTATGCTATGGTGTGGAATGCTATGCAACAGTTACATGCACTATATGCAACGTGAGACCAGTGCTGAAGCACTTAAAGCATTGACTGAAAAAGACTAGTTGTAAAGCAATGTGTTGTTGTTGTAGTTGTTTGGTGCTTTCTTGGCAGCTGATTATATTGAGGATTTTCCAGCATTTCCTTGCATGCTAACATTTTCTAAAGATGCTGAAGACTTTCACAAATAAAATGACATTGTCAGAGAACCATGCATGTCTGTAGGCCTACCAGACACATGTAGAGATGTTTCCTTCACAATAAATAAATAAATCAGTAAATGAGGAAAGCCAGGGGATTCTGTAGCAAGGTCATCCACGGAAGACATTTTGAATATTTCCTCGTGTTAATGTCTGTGGACAGATTTTGTCACTGCAATGCAGTTAAGAAACATTACAGATCTGCTGTTCTAATAAATGACAAACCATCATCACAATGGATCATGAGGCTACTTGTCTTGGCCAGAGGCTGAAGTTAACATATTCCATATTTGTAGTGGTTTTCTTGTGTTTTCATTTCCGAAAATCCAAACGTCTTGTGCTATGAAAACAAGTTTTGTCACACTTCCTCTGCAATCCCAAGAAGCCAAAGATACTGTTTCCTCTCTAGTGTGTGTGTGTGTGTGTGTGTGTGTGTGTGTGGTGCACGTGTTTGTGTGTGTTTAAATATATAGATTATGCTCTTTGAAATGATCAATTAGCAATGATATTGTTCCTGGTTTGCCTTTCGGTTAATGAAAACATGAAATGCCATAAATGCACACATCCCATATTAAAACGTGAAAATAGATCCGACTTTAGCACTCTGCCCCGAGCACCACAGAGTACATTTATGGGAAATAGAAATATGGATATGGTCATATGTGCCCTCACCGTTGGTCAGGTGCTGCCAGTCACCTCATCTGACTTTTTATCCACAACAGTGAAAACAGTGAATCTGAAACTTTCCGCTGAATTTCATCACATGGTTGTCAAATGTGATATTCACTTTTGTTTTTGAGATCTGAGGACAGTAACTATTTACATTTGCTCAATTACTGTCCTTAAGTACACTTTAGAGATACTTGTACTTTACTCAAGTATTTCCATTTTGTGCAACTTTGTAATTTATTAATTAAATACATGAAATACCATATGTTGAGGAGGCTCTCCCATAGCCAGACCTCTGGTGGCTCACACACAGTTTGACTAAACTGTGAGTAAAAAGCAGTCAGACCTTGTGAGTCTGAGATGTCGGAAAACCCAAAGCTTATTATTGCCAGATTTCTTGATTTGTGGTTGGATTGTGGACCCTTTGGTTTGAAAAAAAATTCTCCATACTTAAGCTATATAAACAATTATTGTATCAGCACAAAGCTGTTTGTGTAGGCGGTTTCTTCATGAGACAATTACTTTTTAGAATGGCATGGTCCTCGCAGCACAACGACGATCCCCAACAGTAAAGAAGTGAAAATGACCACAAACCCAAACGGACAATTGCAACGTGCACATTAATACAGCAGTAATATTAAACCGGAACCTCACATATAATAGTCATCACATTTGACTGCACAATGAATATTTCTTTTTTTATTTAGATACTTCAAGGACAATTTTCTTATAATACATACATAATTTTACTTGTTTTCCAGTACTTTTTGAGATATATTTTATTTTTTCTTCAATTCAAAATGGTTATAATCTTAACAGAGATCACTTTGTCTCCGTGCCAAAAACTTTGCTATATAATTATCTAGGTGAGGCAACAGTTGGAGTATTAATGTGTCTATCTGAAAGATTAGCCCCCTGTTCAGGGTTTACTCATACGTCCTTCTGCTTTGTGAGAATTTCTGCAATGACGTCAGTTAGATGTGTTTGAGCACGTCGAACTTACAGGCTTCATTCCCATGAAGACACTCTCTTCAGGAATGTCAGACGCATGAGTGTGATTGCCTTGCAATACTGTAAACTTGATCTTTGATGCATGAACCTGAACCTTAAACCATGAAACAGTTGTGAAACATTTTTCTTCGTGACCACATTTAGTGGTCATTTGTCACGGCTGCATTTCTCAAACTGGTAGATTTCTACTGCTGTGTGGAAGGAAAACAAAATGTTGAAATCAGACACCAAGGTGCCATCTCTCTGTCAGAAATGCTTCCACATGTTCTCTGAAGCATTTTTTTTTTACATTATTCAATTCTAACAGCAATGAACAGCACAATTAGCTCAGTGTGTTTCTTCATTGTGTTTAGGCAGCGGGTATCCCAGTATGCAACTCAGTAATCACGAGTGGACTCTTGCTCCGGCAAATTCCCCTTTTTTCAAGAAAAACTTTTTTGATGACAAATCCTGAAGGTTATATTTGTCAGCCGCTCCTTCACGTACTGCAATATGTACTGTAAATTGCTCACGTTTATTGCATGCCATCTGACAGATGGATCATCTTGAATCTTGATATGCGCAACACACAACTCACAAACAAACTAACTGGCAAAGAATTTCTCTCACACTCTTTTCACACAGGCAGATGAATTACAAACATTTAGTCACTGTGTTTTCCTCATGATAACCTGGCATTGGTAACAAGCGTTGACCCTGCGTGCCCTCCGGATAAATCACAGTCCTTGTAATGTAAATTCCCACTCAGCTGCTAACAGTCCTGAGTTGCACAACCTGATTAAGGGGAAGTGACTCACTTCCAGCTTCCAGGCGGCTATAAAGGCAGAGCCTCTCCTCTTCAGCGCTAGATTCAAACATCAGAGCAACTAGAGCAGCTGAACTGAGAAAGAAGAAAACTGAAGAATTCACGAGAAGAAAAAGCTCCTTCTTTCTTTTACTACAGCAAACCGCTTTTTGAAAGACATTCTTGATCTTTAGTGTTGGTTGTCACCGTATTTGAACAAGACAAGATGATGAGCAGCAGAGTCACCGTCACCTGTATTGTGGTGCTCCTGGCCTTCCTGGCTGCCAGTGAAGGTATGATGCTTTTTTCCTGTCATTCAGTAACTGTATTGAGCATTCTGATGTCCTAACAAGAGTTATCACTTGTTGCACTTTGTGACCATGTGTGCCACCTTGTCTCTGAACAGGTATGACTCTGAGGAGCCTGGGGGTGGAGCTGCACTGCCGCTGCATCCAGACAGAGAGCCAACGCATCGGCAAGCACATCGAGAAGGTGGAGCTGATTAATGCCAACTCCCACTGCGACAGGACTGAGATCATGTAAGACCTCATTTCAAAGCCTTCGCCTCATCTAGATGCCGCTGATAGTTTGATATTTGGTGGCTTTTTGTCGCTTCGCTGACTTCGACTGACCGTGTCTCTTGTGTCTTGATTGGTGTTGCAGTGCCACTCTGAAAAATTCAGGCCTCGAGGTTTGCCTGGACCCCCAAGCTCCCTGGGTGAAAAGAGTGATCGCAAAGATCATTTCCAAGTAAGTCCAGGTCAATCACAAGGCCACAGTAGTCACAATTTAGCTGCTATAATGTAACAGATCTCTTTTCATGCACACAATAATACTTATTTTCTGTTTCTTTTTCCTGCAGTGGAAGTCGCTAAGCGGTCCGGGAGAGATGTTGCTTCATGAGTCTGAGCCTTAAGACAAATGAAAAGTGCCAAAAAGTATTTGTTGAAGAGACAACAGAATTGACCCACCAGCATTTTGTTTGTATCAGACGTGTTATTTATTGAGTGCTTGTTTGTATGTCACTTGTGCCTTGTGCTCAATTCACTCCTTGATGTCACTTGGCTGCTCGTGTAGTTTGTTAAATGGTCATCTGTGTCTGTAATTTATTTATTGAATGTATTTATATATTATAAATGTATTTGGACTCTATATGTTAATGTATTAAAGAAGTTTATAAGAAGTTGAAAATGGAATTTGTTTTTTCTATCTTATCTATTATTCATTTAGCTTTGCAAGGATGTCGTCATGAGTTTCTGTGACAGACTAATACACGTATAACACACTCCCACGCCCGTGTCTAATATGCATTATAAACACAAGGTATAATAATATATACACATAGCAAAGTAAAATAAAGTTATTGATATTCCAAATGTTTTACAACAATAATCATAACACATTATAAAGCATTTTACAATGACTTAGAGGGTCAAATATTATAATACTTCATAATTGCTGGACACTCACTGATTGTTTTGTGGATCATAGTGTATTATAATCCCCAATGGTTGTAATACATTATCATATTATATGATGCATTATATTCCCTGTTATAAAGCATTATATTAAGAAAACGTCAAAGGAAAACTTTTGAACAGTGCCTATGTTCTTAATTTGTTACTGTAAATATATCTTCTGCACTTTATTTGCCTATCGACTTGCACTTTAGTATTTGCTTATTCACTCGCACTTTAGTACTGAATATTAGTACTAATAGTTTGTTTTTTGCTGCTTGTTTGTTGTTGTCTGTCTGTCCTGATTGTCATGACGTGTGCTGCTGCCTTTCTTGGCCAGGTCACCCTTGTGAAAGAGGTCTTGATCTCAATGGGTTTTTTATCTGGTTAAATAAAGGTTATAATAATAATTATACTGGCATTGTAAGTCCATATAAGTGGTCATTATTAGCTCTACAATGTTTTGTTTGTTGTTCTGGCCTAGATTTAATGCTTTACTAAAAGCAAACAGTGACTTCTTATCAAAACTATAATGCATTATAACAGTGATTATGTGTAATTAAAATACTAAAGTGTTTTACAACTATAGATATATACAGTAAGTATAATGTTACTTGACCTTGAAGTAATTTACAAACTTTTCAAAATTTCGAAATTGAAATGAAGTCATACTGTAGTATATATTTATATATATATACTTCCTTCCCCCTACATCTGGCACCCTTACTGGAGATGAAGATTACAGTTGATGAAGATTACAGTTGAAGCCAGACTCAGATGTCAATTCAACGGAGGTTCACTGAAACAAAGCTCTCAGACACATCCACATTGCACCACACGCCCCCAAGGTAGTTTGTGGCAATTTTTCATAACTCGACAGACGTCATTATTGTGACCTGTACATATACCGGTATACGTGTAGCAGGTGTCTCAAGGACCGTATTTTACCGCAATGACACACACAGACTCACAAGCGTCATTATCACGGCAGGTAATGATGTAATGCTCAATCAAAATTTTCTTTCACACATGAGGAAATGCTTGAAGTGTGTCCAGAATCTGTTGTATTCCACTTCCTTATGGGAAGTTACATCACTGCGTTACACCACAGCTGCTGGTGTAATGACCTCACTATCTTCCCCGTGCGAGCTCGTTCTCACGTGGGCAAATAAAGCTAATTGTATGATAAACCCGGTCAGTAAACCCAGACTGTTCCATAAGTCACTCATTGTGCACTTGCATTTGCATCAACCTTGCAGATATCATTAACAGCAGGTTGATGCTGCCGCAGCAAACACGATGGTTTTCTTTTTCATTTAAAATGACAGCTTTTCAGCTCCTCTGGGACTCACATGAGACGGATTAAAATGAGGATAGTCGAAATCAAATCAGCAGGTTCCTGACTGTTATGAGTATGTGCAAGGCTGCAGAGACACTCGATGCTTCACAGAATGCAGCTCTATAGTTTCTTTCATTCCAGCTTTATTCCCAATATGAGTATTTGCTGCATTCTCCATCTTTTCTGATAGTAAACTTAAAGTCGAGCATCTCAAGAGTATCTTCTGCGTCGTGACGTATTTCCGAGTGAAACAGGATGGGCAGACGGTCAAAGGTGGGAAGTAACAAAGTACAAATACTTCTTTACTCTATCATACTGTATATCTGTATTTCTGGCAAATTTGTATCTCCCTACATTTAAAAAAAAAAACTACTTTCTACTCACATTTTGAAAACTGGCTTGTTATTTTAGTTTTAATGTCTTAATAATATGACGATTAAGTCATAGAGTCAGAGATTAGGTTAGCCTATGAAATGTCATTCATAGGGATAGTTTTTTTATTTTACTTTATACTTTGAGTACATTTCAGAGCCTGTAAGAAGTAGAACAGTACTTCTACTTTTACCTCTTTTTGAACACAAATATGCGTACTTCTACTTGAGTAGAGAATGTCTGTACTTTTGACGTCTCTGCCAGCTGGACTTTTATTAAAAAGGTTAATGTAAGCTCACAACCTTTTCCAGCTCTGTGCAGCTAAAAGATGCAGATTGATGATGGATAGATGTCATGATGTTATTGGTGGAAATTGATCGGTACAATCTGATGTAAACACGTGTCATATTTTGTTTTCCAGGAAGAAAAAACAATGGGATTTTTATATAAAAATACGAAGAAATGTATTCATTTTTTTAATGTTTTATTTTACATTTTTGGAGATCTTAAGTAGACTATTAATAGCTTAACCAAATATAATCTGCAGATTTATTGCTAATAAAATAATAATAAGCTAATTTGTAAAGCAACCGAACGATTTAAAAGCCTAAATGTCTTTGATGTTTACAATGTTTACAGCTTGCAGAACAAGACTAAAGTTAAAGTAACTTTTAGTGTATTTCTATTCCCTCTATCCATGTACCTTATCAAGGCTTGAGTAAGATAAGTACAACTTGACTTTCACACGATAACAAAACATTCTCATGGAACAAATGAACAACAAACGTGATAAACTGATATCCTCCTGTTTGTTACCTCTGCGTCGGCCTTAAAGCAATGACTTAATAAATGCTTAAAGGTGCATATAGTTTATGTGCTGTATGGCCCTGTGATAGACTGGTTACCTGTCTGTCTCTACATGTCAGCCCTGTGATAGACTGGTTACCTGTCTGTCTCTACATGTCAGCCCTGTGATAGACTGGTTACCTGTCTGTCTCTACATGTCAGCCCTGTGATAGACTGGTTACCTGTCTGTCTCTACATGTCAGCCCTGTGATAGACTGGTTACATGTCTGTCTCTACATGTCAGCCCTGTGATAGACTGGTTACCTGTCTGTCTCTACATGTCTCCCTGTGATAGACTGGTTACATGTCTGTCTCTACATGTCAGCCCTGTGATAGACTGGTTACCTGTCTGTCTCTACATGTCAGCCCTGTGATAGACTGGTTACATGTCTGTCTCTACATGTCAGCCCTGTGATAGACTGGTTACCTGTCTGTCTCTACATGTCGGCCCCGTGATAGACTGGTTACCTGTCTGTCTCTACATGTCTCCCTGTGATAGACTGGTTACCTGTCTGTCTCTACATGTCTCCCTGTGATAGACTGGTTACCTGTCTGTCTCTACATGTCTCCCTGTGATAGACTGGTTACCTGTCTGTCTCTACATGTCTCCCTGTGATAGACTGGTTACCTGTCTGTCTCTACATGTCAGCCCTGTGATAGACTGGTTACCTGTCTGTCTCTACATGTCGGCCCTGTGATAGACTGGTTACCTGTCTGTCTCTACATGTCGGCCCTGTGATAGACTGGTTACCTGTCTGTCTCTACATGTCTCCCTGTGATAGACTGGTTACCTGTCTGTTTCTACATGTCGGCCCTGTGATAGGCTGGTTACCTGTCTGTCTCTACATGTCGGCCCTGTGATAGACTGGTTACCTGTCTGTCTCTACATGTCGGCCCTGTGATAGACTGGTTACCTGTCTGTCTCTACATGTCGGCCCTGTGATAGGCTGGTTACCTGTCTGTCTCTACATGTCGGCCCTGTGATAGACTGGTTACCTGTCTGTCTCTACATGTCGGCCCTGTGATAGACTGGTTACCTGTCTGTCTCTACATGTCGGCCCTGTGATAGACTGGTTACCTGTCTGTCTCTACATGTCGGCCCTGTGATAGACTGGTTACCTGTCTGTCTCTACATGTCGGCCCTGTGATAGACTGGTTACCTGTCTGTCTCTACATGTCGGCCCTGTGATAGACTGGTTACCTGTCTGTCTCTACATGTCTCCCTGTGATAGACTGGTTACCTGTCTGTCTCTACATGTCTCCCTGTGATAGGCTGGTTACCTGTCTGTCTCTATATGTCAGCCCTGTGATAGACTGGTTACCTGTCTGTCTCTACATGTCAGCCCTGTGATAGACTGGTTACCTGTCTGTCTCTACATGTCTCCCTGTGATAGACTGGTTACCTGTCTGTCTCTACATGTCGGCCCTGTGATAGACTGGTTACCTGTCTGTCTCTACATGTCTCCCTGTGATAGACTGGTTACCTGTCTGTCTCTACATGTCTCCCTGTGATAGACTGGTTACCTGTCTGTCTCTACATGTCTCCCTGTGATAGACTGGTTACCTGTCTGTCTCTACATGTCTCCCTGTGATAGACTGGTTACCTGTCTGTCTCTGCATGTCAGCCCTGTGATAGACTGGTTACCTGTCTGTCTCTACATGTCGGCCCTGTGAGAGACTGGTTACCTGTCTGTCTCTACATGTCGGCCCTGTGATAGACTGGTTACCTGTCTGTCTCTACATGACTCCCTGTGATAGACTGGTTACCTGTCTGTCTCTACATGTCTCCCTGTGATAGACTGGTTACCTGTCTGTCTCTGCATGTCGGCCCTGTGATAGACTGGTTACCTGTCTGTCTCTACATGTCAGCCCTGTGATAGACTGGTTACCTGTCCGTCTCTACATGTCAGCCCTGTGATAGACTGGTTACCTGTCTGTCTCTGCATGTCGGCCCTGTGATAGACTGATTACCTGTCTGTCTCTACATGTCTCCCTGTGATAGACTGGTTACCTGTCTGTCTCTACACGTCTCCCTGTGATAGACTGGTTACCTGTCTGTCTCTACATGTCTCCCTGTGATAGACTGGTTACCTGTCTGTCTCTACATGTCTCCCTGTGATAGACTGGTTACCTGTCTGTCTCTACATGTCTCCCTGTGATAGACTGGTTACCTGTCTGTCTCTACATGTCTCCCTGTGAAAGACTGGTTACCTGTCTGTCTCTACATGTCTCCCTGTGATAGACTGGTTACCTGTCTGTCTCTACATGTCGGCCCTGTGATAGACTGGTTACCTGTCTGTCTCTACATGTCTCCCTGTGATAGACTGGTTACCTGTCCAGGTGTACCCTGCCTTCACCCAATGATAGCTGTGATCGACTCCAGCCCCCCGCGACCCTGAATACAGGATAAGCGGTTGATGATGGATGGATGGACTTCTACACAATCAGACTTCTTTTTGCAAACAGAGGAGTTGCCCCCCGATGGCCAGCAGAGATAATGCAAGTTTAAGGCATTTCAGTTTTGGCTTCACTCTGCAGAACTGGAGGTTACCATCTGGGGGGACCGCAGGGTGGGTGCTATGCTTCTCCAATGACACTGTTGGTAGAGATGGCGTTTTCAACTGTAACCGCCATGTGAGAGCAGTGCAGAGCGGTGGCCGCGAGCTAGCTAGTGGGGCACGTTTCTGCATGCTGACCAGTCCAGCTAAGCGTTGAGCGGCTTGGGTAACAACACACACATTGGGAGAGCAACTTTGTACTCTGCTCAGGCGGACATTACTCCACTTTATCTTTACTTAGCAGATAGCTGTTGCTTTGAATGTCATATTGGTCCTTTAAATAATCCACGTTGTTAGCCCCCAGCATCAGAGCCTGCTTTGTACCTGGTAGCATAAATTGTATTTGTTATTTAATTAAAATGTTTGGTCGTTTTCTCTCCAGAATGACAGCTACATCAAGGCCTACATTAAAAACATCATCATCATCATCATCATCATCATCATCATCATCATCATCACTATATATTATTCTTTGTTTGTTTTTGGCCTGTGTGAGGATGCAGGCGTAGGGGCGGGACCGAGCGCACAGCCGGGGGTAGGTGCGGTAGTGCGGCGTCTGATGCGCGCAGAGAGACGACCCTCACAGCGCTGGACGGACACGCACACGCGCGCGCGCTCACGCTCACACACGCCAGAGACACCGGAATGCACACAAAATGCTGCGTCTACGAGCTGTGACAAGCCGCTGCGTGTGAAGACCATAAAGTAACAGCGAACGACACCGCCGGAAGCTCTCTCGTCCAGATTGACGCGAGCAGCGCATTTTTGCCGCAGAAATCCTCCCCGGCAGAGCTCCCGCCGATGCGCTTCAGCTGTGCATGAATCCCTCCGTTTGGCTTGCAGGTCCAGGTACAAAAAGCGGGCAGCGTTGACGACCGAGCGTGGCGGATAGCCTGCTGTTTGTGAGTGCACCTCATCCGCGTCTCACCCCTTGGCACCCTCCTTCCTCCAGGATGGCGTTAACGATCTGCACGAGATTTACCGACGAATATCAGCTGTTCGAGGAGCTGGGGAAGTAAGGAAGCATGCTTTGTTTTTTTTGTGTATCATCTGGCATCACCTCCGTAGGAAATGTCAGCCTGTTATGTAATAAGGCGCTTAGTTTAAGGACGCGGATTCCGGGATCTGGTGTGTGCGTTTCTGTAGCCTGTGTGTGTGTGTGTGTGTGTGTGTGCGTGTGTGTGTGTGTGTGTGAGAGCGTGCGTGTGCGCGCAGCTGACAGTGTAACAGGGTGGGCAAATACGCTATCATGTATCATGCAGCCGTGTGTGGTGGCACTGGCATCCTATTTGTTCTAATCCCTCATTTGGAGCCCCGTTTCCGTCCCGTGTTAACGGAAGGACGAGACCGTCGTCATCACCCCGCAGCCGCTGATGCCGATGTTGCATTTCGACCTCTGGGGCGCCACGGCGAGGCGAGGACCCCCCCCCCCCCATGTTGTAAACGGAGCTGTAGTGAAATGTATCGGGGTGTGTAAAATGGTGAGATTTGGTAACCAACTCCCTCCCCCCATCTTCTCAAACCCCCCTCCCGCGTGACAGAAATACACACTCGGTAATGCGACAGCAGACCGTGTAGTCGGCGAGGACACATTCCCCAGCCAAGCACCGAGCTGCGGTCAATTATTAGACACAGGCAGGGGAATCCTCACCCCGAGAGAGAGGGGGACAGAGAGACAGAGGCACGCAGCTGCGTGTGTGCGCGCGCGCTCATGGACGCGTATTTGCAGGGCTACCTGTGTGGTCATGACCCGCAGTCCGCCCCGCACCCCGCTGTCAGTCCACAACACAGTGGAGGAGAAAGCAGAGTGAAGAAGACATCTCTACAGCCTCCTCAGCCGGGCGTCGTTTATGACCCAATGCTGTGTTCATCTTACACCATCTGGCATTAATAATGCAGCCATATTGCTTTTATAGTAGCCTACCTTTTAGCTGACCTGGGCCTTTTACTGTGAGCAGCACACTTCCCCCCCACACACAGTTATACAGGAACTGTATAGCTGGTAGTGAGATGAAAATACGGTATATGACTTTTTCAGTGGAGTCTGGTGGCAGCCATGGCCGGGTGTAGGCTAGCTGTGGAGCATGACAGCATTGGTTTATGGGGCAACAGCATGCTGAGGAAGTGTTAGCTTAGCTTGCCCCACATCGTACATCAAAGCCACAAATACCTGGATAAGAATTTGACAAAGTGTTAGTTATATCATAGAACCAAATCCATAGCCACAGTTTGGACTGATGGAAACGTGTAAATAAAGTCATTGGTCACTGGACGTTCCTGTTCTACTTTGACCAAATGAAGACCGACATGATTGAATGGTGGATTTTTTTGTGCTTATTTTCAAATGCATTTTCAGTTTGGGATTTTTTGGTTGTATATTTCCTGCCAGTCCATTCTACATAAAAAATAAATTAGGAGACCCTTGGAACTTTCTGATGTTGTGCAATCCATCACAGTGAAGCTATTGTTCAGTGGTTATAGTTTAATTACAGATTGACTTCAAAAGTCAGCACTCAATAGTTTTTAATATTGTATGGGAAAATTTGGACTTCATATGGACATCATTGAAATTTCTAAAACATACCAACATGATTTGGAGCATGGTGAGCTGAGATGTTACACTAACACCACTAACACATGCAAAACCATTGGCATAATAAGGAAAATACAGCATTCAGGCTGTAAACACATTAAAACCAATGTCCTGAAATCGATGATATTTAGTCTCATCAGGGGCTGCACGGTGGTGTAGTGGGTAGCACTGTCGCAGCAAGAGGGTGCCGGTACGGTTCCCGAGTCGGGTTCGGGTACCTTCTGTGTGTAGTTTGCATGTTCTCCCCGTGTAAGCATGGGTTCTCTCCGGGTTCTCCGGCTTCCTCCCACAGTCCAAACACATGCAGGATGGGGATAGGTTCATTGGTGACTCTAAATGTCCCGTAGGTGTGAATGTGAGCGTGAATGGTCTATATATGTCTCATCAGTTTGGGAGTCATGTGACCTTTGGTCAGCGGTAAACCACATCTTTGCATCCACCCATTTCTATTTCATCTTTGGATACATTTTTGAATTTTTGCATATTTAGATGGTCCAAACTAGTCATGCTCAGTGTTTACCGCCTGCTTTTTAACCCTGACAACTTCAAACAAAAAACAACAACACAGACACTTCCTCATGTTTGATGGTTTGGCTACTAAACTTGCCTTTTCTTTACTTTTAAATACAAGCGCACAGGTACTTTTAATGTGCAGTTACTATACATCATACCACATAGCACTGTACAGACTCAGTTAACACAGTGCTACCCAACTACCCAGGATAGTCGAGTAAAATCCTTACGTAACATGCTATGATCATTTCCTTTACCAAATCCTCTATAAATTAGAGTTAAGCTTTAGTGGCAAGCCGCTCACTCAGGATGTTAGATAACATGTTTATGGTGCACATCATGCTATATGCACAGCAGTGATTACACAGGCACAAAGCTTCAGTTGCTTCTCATGTCCTTACACCGATTTAACCAAATCAAATTTACATTGTGCGGTAACATCAGGCCATGAAACGTACAGTAAGTGAAAGGACGGGGTTCATTCGAGGTAATGAGCGACCTCTGCTTCGTCTCTCTAGTGTCTTCATCCGAGCGCGTGTAACCGTTTGTGATATCCACGACGTTGTCGGCAGCTCGACAGATTTCATTTGAAAGAAAAAGGCGTGCGTCGACGAGAGATGGAGGTGGAAACGCAAAAAGCAGCCTGCGTGGCTGCAGAGCCGAGGCGGACGTCTCCATGGCTGCATTTAGAGATGAGAGATGCAGCACTCGGCTCTTCTCCTCCCTCAAATATAGCTGACCTAGTTTTTTGATCTTCATACATGTGCCTGGAACACCAGAACAACACATGGCTTAAGCAGTGGAAGGCTGGTAGGCACGTTTTGCCGGCGCTGGCGGTCTCGTGTAGCGATGAGGACAGCGTGTACTGTAGGTGTGGGGGTGTGAGTGTGGTTTGCACGAGTATAGCTGCAAAGATGCTGCATCCATTTAATGTTGAAATGTGACCACACAACTAAAATGATAGCCGTTGTTGGGTTTTATTCACTTGTGACATCTGAGGGCTGCTAGATCAAGTAAAAACGATCAGTTAAATCAGGTACATTTCAGTAAATTTAGCCTATTTTTGGCAAATCATGCAGGTTGCAGTAAGTTTGATCTAAGTTACCATGGAAACATGTCCCTCCAGACTATGTGGTTCCTGCCAAGCTGAGACTGAAACAATCTTTTGTCCATATCAATCCATCTGTAGGATCTGGTTCACACAAGCCGAAGAAAGGTTTTCCAAATGAATCTCAGCTCTTCTAAACGGCCCTGGTGGTACATCCACTGGTATGGATCACATGTTAGCTTTTTTGAATACATCATTAAGTGTTTTTTTGTGTGTGTGTGTGTGTGTGTGTGTCACTTTCAGGGGAGCGTTCTCTGTGGTCAGAAGGTGTGTGAAGATCTCATCTGGACAGGAATATGCTGCAAAAATCATCAACACCAAGAAGCTTTCTGCCAGAGGTGGGAAACACAAACACACGTGCAAACACGCGTACAAACACACACACACACACACACACACACACACACACAGACACACACAAACACACACACACACAGACACACTATCCATGAGCAGAGTAACATGCCCCAAAGTGTCACTGAGTTGCGCGTGAGTAAGATGTGATCTGTGCTGTCCCCAAAAACCTGCGTGAGGGAACAAGTCCGTGTGTGTGTGTGCGTGTGTGTATGTTTGTGTGTGTGAGAGTCAATGAGTGAGAAGCAGACAGGCACACAGGGGGCAGACAGTCATCTGGATTTGTGTTTCTTAAGTTTTCAGCGAATACATCAAGTAAATGCTGTAGTACTTTTTCTGGTACACGTTATTAATATCTGTCCTTTGGTTTCCACGTACACTTTTGTCACACTCAACCTGTGCGTGCACGTGCTCATGCATGTGCACACGCTCTGTATTGATTCAGGGCTCTGGCTGGTCTTGTCGTCCCAGGGGCAGATCTCTTGCGAAGCCGACCCAGTTCTTTCACATCCGTCACTGTAATTGTAGCCGCTGGCCTGGTTGCCTTGGGCTTGGGACACACACACACACACACACACACGCACAAGCGTAACGTGCACACGCCGGCACACACGTGACCCAGGAAAACCGCCAACAGCGCGATTACTAACCAATGGTGTGTTGTGCTTTTGCATCACTTCAGCCATTGGTGTGTCTTGTCACAGCTTTCTGGAGAACCAATAACTGCTGTCATACCACGCCGGCAGTCAGGCTTCTGGAGATGTGAGCCATCTAACCAACATTTGATTTGGAATCATTTTGAGAAGAAATGACCTTGGCCGTTGAAGTGCACTTGTTATTCCGCTGCTTATAGTTTCATTGTGATAATGCAAATTTATGATTCTAGTGTTGTAGCGTGCAAGTATTAACAAGCAACTCCCTCCCCCTCTTTGCAGTATTCTACCTTTTATTCCCTCCCAGCAGCTCCCTCTCCATGTTCCCCGCTCTTTTGCATTTACTCTTCTTCCCTATTTTGCATTTTCTTTTCCCCGTTTTTATATCTTACAAGATGCTGTCATATTTCTCAGCAGGTTACTCTCCCCGCCCCCTCCTTCCTGCACATTTTCTCCTCTACTACCTCACCATCTATCCTCGCCTCCGCTCCTCCGTCGCTTCCTTTCTCATCTCTCGTTTTCTCTGCTCCTTCATGCGGCT
>NC_139917.1:13201796-13350177 GCF_963514095.1 Eutrigla gurnardus
TCTGTCTCACAACCTTGACAACTATACTGTCTGGAAACAATGCTAGATTATTATGAACATCCTGAAGACAAGAGTGTACTCTATTTTACAAAGCATCAAAATCATTCAGAGGGGTGGATCTATGGCTGATCTTTGGCCGACACACAGTAGATGGAAATAAATTGATGCAGATGCAATGATCAACGATCAGACCACAGCCTAGTTAAATTAACAGCTAATTAGTGGCAGCTGTATACATTTTTGGAGAAAAATTCAGCTGCCAGAATCAGCAGTCACCAGATAAAATGTTCACCTCTTCAAATCTTTAATAACGTGAGTTATAATCAAACTTGGAGTCTTAAATGTCAGGATTTTGGTATAAAACCGATCCGTCGTTCAGCCCAGAAAGAACCTTCGATATGTTGACTAATCTCCTATGTCTTTTCCTTTCCCTCTGTCCTTTTCAACCTCTGTTTTTTCATCTGTTTGATTTGCCCTTCCCTCCGATAGATCCCCCCCCCCCTCTTCCTTCCTCACACATTCCCTGGCAGTGTACGGCTTTATTCTGGTCTCCCTCCTCAGCACCTCGAACCAGAAACAGCCGTGAAACAGAGTGATATTATGACTTATTGATTCGCAGAGTCTGATATAATGGCATCATTATTATTTATTTTTTTTACAGCACAACCAAATCAAGATGTTTGAGCACTCAGGGAGGCGTTCAAGTGAAATCCACGCTAAAACACTTAATACCAAATATGCCTTGCATTTATGTGTCATTTATAATTAAATTGCACTGCTGCCAGAAGTTGCAGCAACAATTGCCGTTTCTAAAATATTAACTGTAGATATCAGGTTTCGTTCATGTCCCATCTTGCACCAATGTGCTTAAAATCTTGCAGACGGAAATCAAAAGCTGAAGAGGCAGAAATAACAATTGAAAAGCAGCAGCAGCAGCAGCAATGCAGTGTAGCAGCAAAACATCTTACTTTCACTACATTAACACTATTGCTTTCCTTCATTTTAGAGTTGAGCTGAAACTGCATTTCAAGAGGATGTAGCTCCTGAATGGACAAACAGGACTTAATGTTGTGAGGAATTTGATTTGATTGTTGAACAGATTAGCTCACGGCCTCATCTAGCTCTGTGCAGAGCTCAAGCTCCAGATTGATTGATGGATGGATGTCTGATTCACGCACCTGTCATGTTTTCTTTTTTCCAGGATTTCGATAGAAAAATACAAAGAAATTGATTTGTTTTATTTTCTTTTAGCATTCAGTGATCCATTTTTAATTCAGCTTGACTCTGAGTAAAAGAAAAAGCTGTGTGGCATGCAAGTATTTTACTTTAATATGGAATTTATCTCAAAGTATTAAGAGCAACAATGTTCCTGAGTGTTGGCTTTACATCGTTAACCTTACAGAGAAACCGTTGCTGGTTGCTATGCCAGCTCTTGTGGTAACCAGGGAGCATAGTTATTTATCTGCCTCTTTTGTTTTATTATCAAGTAAAGGAACATTTTCAGGCAACACCCACGTGTTATTACTGTCATTTAAATCACTGAAAATGTGCTTCCCGGTTGGTGTGAATGTACCTTAAGAATTCCCTCTACTGGCTTCATTGCTCCGTTTAAATCTTTAGCTTTGTGTCAACATGTGTGTGATTATAAATGTGACTCTGTGTCTTTCCTATTCAGTATGTGTCCACACCAGCACCGCCCCAAGATTAAACCACTTTGACATATTGGTCTAATGTGCGTGCGGCTGCATTACAGCGGAGGAGATAAAGGCAGACATTACTGTACGTCATGAGGCTCCCGGCAGTACTCCGGGGGCAGGTTTATCTGTGACACCAGCCACCTTCTGTTTTTCCTCCGAAGAGAAAGCGAGGGAGTTATCAGTCTCATAATTCCTCCTCTCTTGGGCAGCAGCGGAGGGTGACGGTGTTCTCAACATCCTGGATGGTTTCATTAGACCCTCGGGTTCTGGGGGGGTTGCATGGAACCGTATGGATGAGGACTACTTAGCTGCTGTCCGCAGAGGATGTTACATTCACCCCACTACATCTTTTTAATTAAAACTCTTAATTAAACTGGTGCGGAGCAGTTCCAGCAACCCTGTTGTGGCGTGTGGTGGGTCGATTTGTGTGTATGCATTAGGGTTAGACTTCAACTAAGGTTTACATTCATTATCGATTCAATTATTTATCATTTAAACGGAAGTTTCCTGAGGACGTTTTCAAACTGCTCATTTTGTTTAGCCAACAGCCAAATACTATCCAAGGTAATAAGTTGACAAATGTAAAACATTACAATTGAGAGGCTCTAACCTACGAAATGTTGATGTTGTTGATGATCAGAATTGTCAAGATCATTACCAGCTGGTTTACGTTTAGATTGTTTTCCTACATACGTTTCGGAATCAAACATAATTGCTGACTGGATTGTGTTCAGAGGGGATGTTTATTTGAACATTTCATGTATTTACAGAGGTCTTGCAGTGAAAGATCATGGTTTCAGTTAACTATGAATAACAAGTAACGTGATCTTGTCTTCACATTAAATGTAGCTAAGTGTTCCCCTCTGTGTGAACAGATCACACTGCCATCACTGGCCACTTGATTAACCTACCGCCGAACTCTACATGTAAAAATAATACCTGGTTGAGGGACGATATATTCAATTTGAACAGGTATTTAATAATGGCTCGTTTTGTGAGTGTCTAAATATTATGTGGGTCAGATGACCACCATAACTTTGTCAATCAGAGTGAAGCTACAAACCCAGGACAGGATGTTTGCAGCCACATAAGTTGGCTCCTTTGTGTATCCGACTGCCTTTATTTCCTTCAGACGTTTGTTCGTCTCTATTTCTGTGCCTGTCGCTCGCTTCTCTTCCCTCTTGCTTTCTATGTCTGCATGTGTCTCCCCTGTCTGTCCCTCAATCTGGTAGTGTTAGACTTGCAGGACGTCAAACTGCAAAAGGCGAGGAAAAAACACAAACACACAGAGCGGTACTCGCTGTGCTGCAGTGCGGGGTTGTAGACGTGACACATCAGAAACTGACTGAAAACAAGAAACAAGCAGCAGTGGAGAGAGACAGGGAGGGAAAGAGAGGCGAGACGTTGACGGGTTCTGGTTCGGAAGTTTTGTACAATTTTCTCAGCAACTTTGTTAGCAAACGGGTCCCTGAAGCCGTTGCCAACCGACGAAGGAGTCAAATGCAAGACTCGACACACTGAGAGGTAGGGAACAAAAAGTCTTTACAAGAAGGCTGGGTTTGGTACAAAGGTAGTAGTGTAATAAATCCACCAACACTATCCAAGATCTGAGGTTACTGAAGGTTAGTCCAAAAACGACTTGCATGGACAATCGGGAGCGCAGAGACTAAATATGCGGTCGTTCCATTCAATTGTAAAAGCAAATTTTCAGCGAACTTTGGAAATGTTGCAAAAAATGAAATGTGAATTTGGTCAGTTTCCATCAACTTTTTTGGCAAATAAATGCGGACGAGAGAGAAATGGAGAGAGGTCTTCAGGAATTTGTTGCAGTTGGGCAACTTTAAATGGTTCTTTCATGTTAGCTCACATTGGTGTGTCATGCTGCCAGGAGACAAAGACAAGCATTTGCACATTATGGAAAATTTCCAAGACGCCTGCGACAGGACAAACAGCTAATGAGTAAAATTAAATATTTGCTTTATCAGAATGAGGGTTGTCACGATACTACAATTTCAAACTTGATATTGATACCCAGGAAAAAACTTGATACCATTTTCAATACCACAGGGAGAAAATTACACAAAAAATGGAGAGGCAGAATTTTTTAAATAACACCCCAGTATTTATGGGGACTTTAGAGAATCAGTTTCACATCACCACCGTTTAAACAACATTGAAGCTTTAAAAGGTTAAGTCTGTTGAGTTATCATTACACTAACTTCTAAGGTCTAAAATCAGTAACGGAGCTAGGCAGCTAACATCATCAGCCCTACTACTAATTTAACAGGATAGAACAATAACGTGCGTCTGAAAATTCAACCAGCAACGAGACAGAAACAGTAGCAGCCTGCTCTGAAACCTGTTTCTAATAACTTAATCTCCAACTGAATCCAAGGCTTAAGCTTTGTTAAATAATATGATGTACACAGAATAAAACAAACTCAGATTATCTGAAAATAGTTGACATACAGTATATAAACCCTACATTTATGTTACTACGTCAGACAACTGTTTAAAAGTGGTATTGATGTTGTTCTAATATCTATTTAAAAAAATTCTGCCTCTTAATTTTGATGTGATGTGGTGGTGATGTGCCAGTCAGCAAAGTCCAGACTCTTGTCTGTTCTGGTCCTCAGTGGTGGAACGAACTCCCGACCAATGTCAGGACAGCTGAGTCATTTGCCATCTTCCGAAAAAGGCTCAAGACTCACCTGTTCAGACTTCACCTCGACTCTACATAGCATGACCCACTAACCCCCCCCCCCAAAAAAAACAAAACAACAAAAAACCTTACCTATAGCACTCTGATCATATCACTGTTGCTCTTAAGCTACTACTTTACTCAGATGAGGACCTAACACTTGTTCTATTTTTAGCTCTTACTTTATCGGCAATGATACGTTGTGGTTTCTTTGTTTCCTTCTTTTGACGAATGTACTTATTGTAAGTCGCTTTGGACAAAAGCGTCTGCTGAATGACCTAAATGTAAATGTAATGTGGTGGTGATGTGGTGGTGATGTGGTGGTGATGTGACGGTGATTTGGCGGTGATGTGACGGTGATGTGACGGTGATGTGACGTGATGTGACGGTGATGTGACGGTGATGTGGCGGTGATGTGACGGTGATGTGGTGGTGATGTGACGGTGATGTGGTGGTGATGTGACGGTGATGTGACGGTGATGTGGCGGTGATGTGACGGTGATGTGGCGGTGATGTGACGGTGATGTGGTGGTTATGTGACGGTGATGTGGCGGTGATGTGACGGTGATGTGGCGGTGATGTGACGGTGATGTGGTGGTGATGTGGCGGTGACTGCTAGGCTACTGCAGCATCACCCCCAGATCTTCCGTTGTCAGTGCAGAGAGTCGTGTTTGTCCGGTTGTATTCCGTGAACACGTTTTGATGTGCTTGAGAGCTGAGAAAGATCGCCCAACTGATGTGGCGGACACTGGTATTGTCACGATCGAGCATGTGAGGGCATAAAGCTGCGACATGCTGACTGCAAGACCCGTCAGAAATGTCAATAGGTCACTTGGACTCTTTTCCTGAAAGTTAGTCATGCAGTACATCACCTTGAGCTCAGCTCGGAGTCTGCCCAGGTCATCCACAGTCCTGAGCTCTGCTTTGGGAAATGTCTGCTTGAACTTTGTGAACAGTTGTGCATCCAGCAGTGCAACAAACAGTAGACACTTGTGATCTTCAAATCGATTCCTGACTTGCGTGATGATGCTATCGATTAGTGCTATGCTGTCGATTAGTGCTATGCTGTCCTCTCATAGATGGCATCACATTTTCCACGCTCACCGTCAAGACTGGCAAAAATCTGCAATTCTGGCCAGACTGAACTGCATGTCTAAGCTCTAATTTTGCAGTATTCCAAAGAGCACATCAGCAAAGTCAAAAATGCAGATGAAAGCAAAAAGAAAAAACATAAGCCAAAGCTTTTCAACTGTGACGAGTGTCCTGATGCACTGACATGTAGAGACAGACAGGTAACCAGTCTATCACAGGGCTGGCATGTAGAGACAGACAGGTAACCAGTCTATCACAGGGCTGACATGTAGAGACAGACAGGTAACCAGTCTATCACAGGGCCGACATGTAGAGACAGACGGGTAACCAGTCTATCACAGGGCTGGCATGTAGAGACAGACAGGTAACCAGTCTATCACAGGGCTGACATGTAGACAGACAGGTAACCTGTCTATCACAGGGCTGACATGTAGAGACAGACAGGTAACCAGTCTATCACAGGGCTGGCATGTAGAGACAGACAGGTAACCAGTCTATCACAGGGCTGACATGTACAGACAGGTAACCTGTCTATCACAGGGCTGACATGTAGAGACAGACAGGTAACCAGTCTATCACAGGGCCGACATGTAGAGACAGACAGGTAACCAGTCTATCACAGGGAGACATGTAGAGACAGACAGGTAACCAGTCTATCACAGGGCTGACATGTAGAGACAGACAGGTAACCAGTCTATCACAGGGCTGACATGTAGAGACAGACAGGTAACCAGTCTATCACAGGGTTGACATGTAGAGACAGACAGGTACAGTCTATCACAGGGAGACATGTAGAGACAGACAGGTACAGTCTATCACAGGGAGACATGTAGAGACAGACAGGTAACCAGTCTATCACAGGGCTGACATGTAGAGACAGACAGGTACAGTCTATCACAGGGAGACATGTAGAGACAGACAGATAACCAGTCTATCACAGGACTGACATGTAGAGACAGACAGGTAACCAGTCTATCACAGGGCTGACATGTAGAGACAGACAGGTAACCAGTCTATCACAGGGAGACATGTAGAGACAGACAGGTAACCAGCCTATCACAGGGAGACATGTAGAGACGGACAGGTAACCAGTCTATCACAGGGAGACATGTAGAGACAGACAGGTAACCAGTCTATCACAGGGCTGACATGTAGAGACAGACAGGAAACCAGTCTATCACAGGGCCGACATGTAGAGACAGACAGGTAACCAGTCTATCACAGGGCTGGCATGTAGAGACAGACAGGTAACCAGTCTATCACAGGGCTGACATGTAGAGACAGACGGGTAACCAGTCTATCACAGGGCTGACATGTAGAGACAGACAGGTAACCAGTCTATCACAGGGCTGGCATGTAGAGACAGACAGGTAACCAGTCTATCACAGGGAGACATGTAGAGACAGACAGGTAACCAGTCTATCACAGGGCTGACATGTAGAGACAGACAGGTAACCAGTCTATCACAGGGCTGACATGTAGAGACAGACAGGTAACCAGTCTATCACAGGGCTGACATATAGAGACAGACAACCATTCACACTCACATTCACACTTATGGGACATTAGAGTCATCAATGAACCTATCCCCATCCTGCATGTCTTTGGACTGTGGGAGGAAGCTGGAGAACCCAGAGAGAACCCACGCTCACACGGGGAGAACATGCAAACTCCACACAGAAGGAACCTTAGCCCAAATGATTGCTTTTTATCATTCATTTGAGTTGAGTTGAAT
Organism: Eutrigla gurnardus; assembly: GCF_963514095.1. Lineage (NCBI taxonomy): Eukaryota > Metazoa > Chordata > Actinopteri > Perciformes > Triglidae > Eutrigla > Eutrigla gurnardus. The sequence goes on from NC_139917.1 coordinate 13,209,022, forward strand.
ACACAGTATGTCTGTCTTCCTTGTGAATCCAGGCAGCATTAAAGCATCTGGCTTTCTCTGTAAGGTGGTTTATGACAGCAGAACATTACAGCATTACACCATGCTGTTCTGCAGCTTTCCTTAAACTGGACTAGTTAACAGGACAAGTTGCCAGTACAAAAAAAAAATGTGGTACGTTTATTAATGACTTGCCAAGGAAATGCAGTTCCACTTCATACATTTCTACCAGCCACAAAGTTTTACCATGAAAAGTCACATAACAGGATTGTCTCGAAGGAGTTTGAGTTCAGTTAATGTTGTTACATCTTTAGTAATATGGCTGTTGCTGTTGAAGTGTGGGATGTGGGATGGGCAGGACAGGTTCCATACTCGCCATACTAGCGACAAATGGAAGGTCAGTGTCCTTCAGACGGCAAAGCAGCTGACGGACATTGATACAGCACGCCAGTTTGTCCTTGGAAATATTCTGCATCTGTCATATAGTGACAATTAATTACCACAGAAGCTTTTGAGACAGTTTTATGATTACCATGAGCAAACAAGACTATCATTAAAGCACGTTGAGCCCCTTGTGGCTGCTGCACTGCATGGTTTCCTAAAGTTGGATTTCGCATCAGATTTAATGTATTGTTTTAATATTCTGATACGATGTTTAGTTGTGTTTTGGCAGAAAGCACATTAATAATAAAAAAACATGTAACTACAAAAAAATGAAAGAAAACAACTTCAACTGAAGGAAATGAATAAACATCTTCAGCCAAGGAAGCAACTCAGTATATTGCAGATTAGGCCTTACTTCATATGAATAGTTATTCACTGCTCGACGGTGCAACACACAGACAGCAATTCAGACATGCAGCTCAGGTCAGGCCTGAATGACGACAGCTGACTGGGGCAACTTCACATTAGTCTGCACAATTACATCGGCTTCATATTATGCAGAAATGCTGCTGTCAGTTATAACTATGTAAGCAAAAAGGCCTCTCACCGCCGCGCTGTGGCAGCAGGGCTCAAGCTTGCACACAGGTACATTCAAAGTATTGTAAAGCTGTTTTGTCAGCCAGTCAGAAGTCATTGTCGTCAGTCTGAGATTTTTTTTGCCCGTGAGGCAAATTTCAGAATCGACTGCAGCAGAAGTTGGTTCAGGGAAAGGTGTAAAATGTGATTTTCTAGTTCATTCAGAATGCTCTGACAGGCTAACATACATACGGACAGTCCAACCTCTACTCACACACAGGGAGAACTCCACATGAAGGACCAGGACCAACCCAGCACTAGTCCTAGCATTAGCATTAGTCCTAAAACCTGAGCAGACCTCCACCAAACTGTATTCAAACTAGGGCTAAATAATACATATGTCATGTTGACCGATTTTGCAATTGTGATATGATTCGCAATATTAGAGTAAATGATCATTTTAACATAATTATTTCCATTTTCATTTGAAAAACATGAAAAATTTGATTTTTAACTACAAATGGTGTTTTCACACACACATTTTGCCACATTTTGACAGTAAGTCTCTGAAAGAGCAAGGACACTAGGATTGCCTCTAATACGTTTTTGTTGCAGGGCTACAATGAAAAGTTTGTTTTTTGATGTCAACTGTCTCAAGATAGCATCTAATGTAGACAAACATCAGTTTCCATATTCATTGCGGTGCTTTTAAGCATCTTGGTACTCAACTGTTGCGATTCAGTATCTGTGAAGTTCCCTTTTCCTCTTTCTATACTAACACATGCATATAGTGTGTTATGGTTCAAATCCCCCGCCTTTTATTGTGCGTGTGCTCCTACAGAACTTGTGCTCTCCCGTCTGTAGTTTGATCGTTGTCTGTGAACTCTCGATGTCGGCCATTTGCATGCAAGGCTGGTTCCACTGCAGAGGAGAGGAGAGGCCTGACGCTCTGATTGGTGCAGGAGTTGCTAGACAACAGATGTCCAGCTGGCTGAGAGGTGGACTACCTGTGGAGGAGGGAGAGAGTGAAAGAAAAGTGGAGGTGGAAAACGATGGAGAGCGCTGGCTGTTACATGACAGACATTTTTAAGTGTTTGTTGAGCTACAGCACAGTGAAAATGAGAAGCCAAACAGACATGACCGCCTCTGTGTGTCGCTCTAAAGCAGCGTTTGCATGGTGTTTCATTCATTTGAACAATTTTGCCATCCAGTATTAAAATTAAACTCCTCCCAAGGCCCACATCAGCAAAACATATTATTTATCACACTACTAAAAATAACACAAATATTCTACTTCAGCTTAAGCAACATATCAAAGCAGCAAAATGCTAAACATTTACAAACATTTATTTTTTCATAAAATGGATTTTGTAATAAATGATAATGATCATAATATATGAATATACAATGGCATCCCTAAACATTTTTTTTAAATTAATTTTTGCTTTCTTCATTTTGGAGCTCTGACATTCAAAATAGTTGGCTGCAAAACATTGCATTCATAAGAATACCTTAATAGAAAAGTCAATTTTCCCGCTGTGAGTGAACGCACATGAATTAAGGCTGGGCGATAACTCTGTATGATGATTTGTCATCTATAAGGTGATCAAATCCTATACTGAGATATCGTACTACACAATTACGTCGTCTAAATTGACGTTAACAAGTCACATATTCACTCCAACTTCATACTTTCATATCGATCGCCCATGAACACAACTTCAAAAATAACATTTTGGGTGTGTGGTGATGTATCTGTGTGGGATGCCAGATATATTTTCCAGTACGTAGGAGAAGAGCTGCGGGCTAAAAATGTGAGTCTTAACTTAAGCAGAGTACTGCTATGTGTCTGCTGTTGAATGCTATATGATGAATTATGAAACCATTATTATTATTATTAACAGTTTGTTGAAATTATAGAATGTATAAGGAAAAAAGCAAAGAGCAAAAAGCATGCTCACCCACAATGCATGCAATTTGACGCTGTTGATGTACAACCAAAAACAAAAATCTTATAGTGACATGAAGATACGATGCTCGATTCAGAGACAGGGATTAAGAAAATGAATCCATAACACCGAAAAGAAAGACAGAGTTTGTGTGTTGGAGAGGGATCCATAGATATTATGTGTCATTCAGTAACACGTTAAGACCGAGGCTGAGATGGAGAGATTAGCGACCTTGCTCATATGCTTGCATGATGCATTATTAGCGACCTTGCTCATATGCTTGCATGATGCATTTATTATACGCGGTCCCTGTTAAATACACGTGTAAATCAAACTAAAAGCGCCCTGCTCATCATGAAATAATGGCTGCGTCGCTCTGCCTGTCAGGACTCCTGTCTGCCTCTCAGATATAGTGCTCGTCTGAAAAAAAGCTGGCAGTTCATCATACATCAAACAAAAATTGAAATTGGCGTGTTCCCACAGGCAATATGGCGAGCTTGCGACCACACAAGAGAGCCGCTCTGGGTCCGTTTGTTGTAGCGCGTGCAGTCCTCTTTTCAGAAGTTTCCACACGGTCTTCTTCAAAAACCCCTGAAGGACGTTTACACTATTGATCGAGCTCTACCTTTTGCTTTGGGTGTGCACATTTGCTGATTATCTGTTGTTTTCTTACACTTATGTCAAGTGTCACATGCCCTGTGTGATTTGTGATATTGGGCTCCTCATTGGTTAAGAGAGTGAACAAACCATCTCCTTCTCAGTTTTTGGTGCTTGTCACTAACCATGGCAGGTTTTAAATCTTCCTCCTGTATTTTTAGCTTTAACTGTAGTGCAGCCACAGCTCATCCTGTATTTGTTTTGCCGTTCACTGTTGGGATTTTATTCTGGCTTCATCTCTTTCACTGCGTCTGAAAAACTCCACCCTCTGGTGTGCGTGAACAGTCTCTCAGTCACAGTGAACATACTGTGCTGTACTGGCAAATTTCTTTGCAGAGCATTTGAGAGCACACCAAGTTTCTTTTTGTTTAAAGTATACCGCTGCCCTAAGTTTGTCTGCCTGTCACTCCCTGTAGAATCACTACAGCGACACAGACAAAGAGATACCTGGATAGCCGTAATGGGAACAAGCAGCCTGGTGTTCGTTGCTGGCCTTACCTCTGCATAGCATCAAGGAGAGCAGAGGAAGGAGACACGGATGAGAGTGAAAAATAGGCGTCCTATTTTATTTGGGAAAAAAAAGTTGAACCCGCTGCTCTCCCTCTCTCTCTCTCTCTCTCTCTCTCTCTCTCTCTCTCTCTCTCTCTCTCTCTCTCTCTCTCCCTCCCTCTCTCTCTCTCGTGCTCTAGGTCCCGAGGCAAAGCTGAAATGGGTCGCCTCAACGCCGTGCTGCAATGCAACACTCATTATAACGACTGCTGCTCTTACTCAGTTGTATCAAATCAGTTGAATAAAACCAAAAGTGATGCATTTAACAGCAGAATAGACAGATATTTACCTAAGGAGTTGGTGGAGACCAAAAATAAAGCTAAAAGAGAGATATTATTAGACTTACATTTGACAGGTGTCAGATACATGGCTCCAAACATGACCCCCATATCAGCGTAATAAGGTGATATGTCACTGTTCATGCTGCGTAATGCCTCAAATTAAGGTTTTGCAGGTTTTATGATCAGTTTTTCGGCTAATGGAATGAATGAAATACCACCTAATCATGGTACTTCATCATCGTGTGATGGATCCACTAATGTAGTGACAATCTTGTCATTGAGCAACAACCATTCAAATGTACATTACAACAAAACCCAATCCCAGTGAACAAATCAATGTTCAGCACATGTAAAACCCTAAGTTGATTTGGTTCCGACTTTACGAGATGCAAAATTAAACTTCAACCTTGTATCCTTGCAAGTTTGTTTTGTTCTCAGGTCAGTAAACCTGCAGGCACATTGCAGGAGCGCATATCAAGCCTGACTCTGGTTGACTCTGTTTGTTGTCCGCTGTTGCCTGCCTGTTTGTGGCACATACCCAAGCACACATCAGGTCACATTATCTTTGTCAAGCCTTTCTGCTCTGATAAGGAAAAGAACAGGGCCCACACACACACACACACACACACACACACACACACAAACTGTACATGCAGAAGTGGTGGATGTCAAGTACACAAACACACACTGAAAGTAACCTGCAGCCAACTTCATGTTCGGTGATTCAGAATGCCCATCATAGCGGGGGAATAATTAAAAATAACCCGTCTCTGTTTGTCTCTGTGTTTGTGTCTCCTGTTTTCTTTTAGATCATCAAAAGCTGGAGAGGGAAGCAAGGATTTGTCGTTTACTGAAGCACCCCAACATCGGTGAGCTGCGAGTCCCCGATCTTAAAATACTCACGCACAAGTGCACACGGCTACAAACGAAAACGCACGCGTTTTGTTCAGGTCTCCGGTGAATCCTGCTATGGCTATTCATCTTCTAGACACAGTTATGAGGGAGACAAGTGTGTGTGTGTGTGTGTGTGTGTGTGTGTGTGTGTGTGTGTGTGTGTGTGTGTGTACACAGGTATCTAATGATGATGTATCTGTGTGCTCTCCCAGCTGAATCATCAGAAAGTGCACTCTCTAAACCAGTGACCCCTGGTTTAGAGAGTGCACTCCTTCCTCCTCATTATACCTCCAATAGAACCTGTCTCATCCGCTCATGCTCTCTCTTCTTCGCTGTCATTATTTCAGATTGATTAAATCAGTGCTGCACCACAGCCACCATTCCCGTCAGTTTTCCAAGACAAAAACACATTGAGATTTTGGGCTATTTTGCGTCCATAACATCTTCTTTCAGACAAGCGTGAAAAAAAAAACATCCAGAAAACACATTTAGTTGTTTATTTGACTACTTTGTCTATTTATGTCTGTAGGTTTCTCCTAAATTCACCAAAAGTAGCATTAGATATGATGCCTCTTTTTCATATTTTTAACAAAACTTGGGATGTTTTATGGTGTTATCTATTAGTTATCATTTTTACACTCTTCACCTGAAGGGCAATGTTTTTGTTGAAATGTTGAAAGTAGAAAGACAATATACAGTATGATATATTGTAGGTACTCCAGGTACTCTTATCAGGAGCCAAATGCTCAGCAGGCTTTAAGGGCATTATTGACATTTTAATATCAATACTGTGTATGTTACTACCTCAGATATCAAAACAGCACATCTGGAGGGATCAAGGACCAAATCATAAGCCAGTGTGAATATGTGATTTCTCATATTAAATATTTTTACATTCAAATTGATTGAAACAACCCTCACTGTCTTTAAAGCCAACAGGTTTAATGATATACAGTAAATCATGAACTATTCCCCAGTCTAAATGCTAATTGTGTGAGTCCAGGTTTGTCACTGGGCTTTGGTTTAATCAACCAAATGTATATAGCCTAGCATGTAGCTGTCGGTTTGTTATCCGTAAATAGCTTTGTGCAGTATAGGTTGAATATAAATGGCACTGATTTGAGTCTTAATTGTTCTCGGAGGTTTTACCTAATCACGGTGAGTGTGCGGACGGCAGCCGTGCTGAGACATTTTTTCAAAATGTACCCACTTTTAATAACAGCGTGAAACATGACATTGAGTGGAGGTAGAATACGTTATGTATTGCAAACTCAATTTGCTCCTTGATTTAAACGCGCTTCGCACGGCGCCGTTGCACATTACCACTGTATCTGTGATACATACACCTGACAGCTAACAACCTAACTCAAGGCACAAAGGAGACTGTAAATAATGAGCACTGCCAGGATTTGTATTGATGTATTGACTGCTTGCTGTTTCATTTGGCCTTTTCTTCTTCTTCTCTTTACCTTTCTGTCCCGTGTTTGTGCTTTTGTTAAATCTCCTCGACAGTACGACTCCATGACAGCATATCAGAAGAGGGTTTCCACTATCTGGTGTTTGATCTGTGAGTTAAAGACTTTCTCTCCCCACCCACACATTCCTTGGCATTGGGAACAAACCTACTAATTTCACATTTTTGGCTTGTTTTACTTGCTTTCTAACTTGTTTATTTGTATAAGGTTTGTGTGTAAAGTCCGTCCCAAAGTACTGGGTAGGTCAAGAACTACTAATAGAAAGGGACTTCAAGGGAGTTTATCATGGATGTGTTTTATATCTATGGACTTTATCTTAGTCTGTTGCGAGGTCAAAAACTACCAAAGAAAGCTGTTTTACAGTTTTTCTCGAGCGTTTACACACATTTTCTGAAAGCATGCCTCATACTCTCAGAACTCTACACACAAATCAAAAAAACACACACACAATGGGCAAAACCCCTCAATTCTCCTGCAAAATGAAACTTTACATTCAAAACAATGTTATTTCTTCTCAAAATGGTATTTTGTTTTCAAATGACACACACAAACCATAGACATTTATAAGAACCAGTTGAACACTGATGTGCTCAATGTAAAACACGATGAACACTTCTTCTCCATTTACCATAATGACTTAGGCCTTTTTTTGTTCAGTGTGACACTCACTACAGACAGTACATACATAAATGTGTTGTAAAATATTTTAGAATATTGTTTTTATATATTTTATTTATCCCACAAGAATACTGTAATGTACACAGTGTTCATCCAAACCAACACCAGCCTAGCATGGATTTGCCATGCTAGGCGATATTTCCCCCGCTGCTCGGCCATCGCTTGCATTGCCTGTGATGTGGATGAGGTGCTGTGACCGAAACAGAAGAGAGGATGCGGGATAGTTGTTTTTTTTGTTTTTTTTGTAACTGTATATAGTCATTCCTTCTGGTTTTGTATGTAGACCACTGTATATGCAACTTTGTGTTGGTTGGGATGAAAACTGTGTACATTACAGTATTCTTGTGGGATAAATAAAATATATAAAAACAATATTCTAAAATATTTTACAACACATTTATGTATGTACTGTCTGTAGTGAGTGTCACACTGAACAAAAAAAGGCCTAAGTCATTATGGTAAATGGAGAAGAAGTGTTCACCGTGTTTTACATTGAGCACATCAGTGTTCAACTGGTTCTTATAAATGTCTATTCATATGATGGTTTGTGTGTGTCATTTGACAACAAAATACCATTTTGAGAAGAAATAACATTGTTTTGAATGTAAAGTTTCATTTTGCAGGAGAATTGAGGGGTTTTGCCCATTGTGTGTGTGTTTTTTGATTTGTGTGTAGAGTTCTGAGAGTATGAGGCATGCTTTCAGAAAATGTGTGTAAACAATTGAGAAAAACTGTAACTTTAGAATTTTGAATGGCAGTGTGTTCCTTGTGAAAACAAGAGATTTTCTTCATGGAAATTGTGCCAAATGCAGAGAATTGTGTGTAGTGTTTTGAAAAAAGTGTCTTTTAAAACTGCAATTTGAGTGTAAAGCAGGAATTGTGCTTGCAGTTTAGCAGAGCTAGTTCAGGGTGTTGGTGCATGAGTTACATGTTGTGGTCATTGTGTCTCAAGTACCAGTATTTGTGTGTAAACAATTGAGAAAAACTGTAAGAGGCAAAGTGATGTGTTACACATAACTAACTTTCACATGGAAATGTAGGTATACTATATCCTATTACAGTTTTTTTCAATCTGAAATCTTTCAATCTTTTCAATCTTAAGATACTTTTTCTAAACTCTTAACACAGACTCACAAAACACAATTGGCCAAATGGATAATTTTCTTCTCAAAAACACATTTTGTTAAATATATACTAACTCTTCATTTCAAAATAGAACACATCTTTCTCTGCACACACTTACTTTACCAAAACACTGGAAATCTGACTCAAAATGAAATTATTCTGTCAAAGAATAACACTTGTTTTTACTTCACAAGGTACATGCAGTCAATCAAAGTACACCAGGTTTCAAAATACTGGCTATTGTTGACATTACAAAAACTGCATAGACTTTTATGTTTCAGTTTTACAGGTATTTGCATGCAAAACATGCAATCCACCGTTTTTACACTACATTTCTTGGTTGGGAACTGTATGTCTACATGTAATGTTCACCTGCAAAAGCATTCCAGTAAAAAGTAAATCAGTTTTTTTCCTTTACTATTTACTACAGGAGGTACAGTAGAAATACTGTTTACAGTATGATAGAACAGAAAAAGTTTTACAGTATTGCTTACATTGAACAAAATATCCATGAAACACACAAGAGCATTCTGAACAAAAAAATAACAGCAAAAAGCCCAGATAAAAAGTTTTGTCTTTTTCTGTTTCTGTTTCCGAAAACATCACTCCTCAAAGTTCTCCTTTCACTGTATAAGTGTCAGTGTAATAGAAAAAATAGCCCCTGCCACTGAGTCTAAACCAGCCCAATTTAGCCAACATAAATCAACTGTGTGTCAATTATTCAATTGTTTGTTTATTATCAGCTGAGATATATTGTTTTTGAACTGATATCATTGCAGAATCAGAGGTTTTATACTGTATCTAAGGTTTGGAATATTGTTTTTGCTATTGTGGGATGTTGTATTATTAACATTCGTAAATAATACAAAAACAATCCATAATTTTGTTGGGAGGTATAGCTTGTCTGTTAAGAAAATGTAAGCATTGTGGAAATGTGTTCACTGACTGCATATTGTGTGAAAACGACATGAAATGTGTGAATGGTATGGCCACAGAAGACCGATGCTGTGCTTATTGTGTTTAAAGTTTTGAAAATGTGACAACTGGTTGGGCAAACCTAACCGGTGCTATTAGCTAAGTTGCACAACACTTTCATAACTTAAGTACTTTATCCTGTGATTTTGGTCAAATGTAATTTTTTAAATCTTCCATCTTCATGAAACAGTATATTGATTAAGTGTCAAGTTAGATGTGTAAAGTATATTTCATATTAGCTCAAAATAAGTTTTTTTTTTTCAATGACTTTAACACTTAGCTGTAAACTTAACCTTTAATTATGAAGCTAACTTTGCTAACAGCTTCACACCAGAAGCCAGATGGAGCCAGATCCAGGAAGGTTGCTGCTCGGTGCTGCTCTGCCGCTTGTGTTCTTCAGATCCACTTGTTGCTACCAAATATGGTCACTTCCGTTCACTGGTTGCAAAAATCCAAGATGGGACCGTCCAAAATGCTGAACTCAAGGCTTCAAAATAGTAGTCCACAAACCAACCGGTGACGTCACCATGACTACGTCATATACCTTCTCATATACAGTCTATGGTGCAAGCTTACATGCACACAAACAAAACATCAATGTGAATTACATTATGCATACAAGAACATAAAGTTTGCTAATTGTTTATGGACCTAATAAGTCTACAATGTGTGCAAGGGTGTATGGAAATACAGGAAGCTTATGTGTATGTAAAAGTATTGTTTCTGCATAGAGATAGAGACTTGTACTATAATGTGCACTTTCTCTGGCACTCTACAGGGTGACAGGAGGAGAGCTGTTTGAGGACATCGTAGCCAGGGAGTACTACAGTGAAGCTGATGCAAGGTAACACACACACACACACACACGCACACACACACACACACACACACACACACACACACACACACACACACACACACACACTGAGCAAAGCAGCCATTATCCATATTTGTGTGTTTCACATATGGTCTTCTCAAAGGTGTGATACAGCTGCCTTGTCTCTAAAGCATCTCATGGAGTTATTTATAAAAGAGATTAACGACATAAAGCCTGCGTTATTAATCTCGCATAGCCTACCTTACGCTGCCAGCTTCGTGTTGAAACACTTCCTCCCCAGAGAGACAGTTTCCTTGTCATAGACGCCGTATAGCTTTGGTTTATCTATATAGTGTAATACATTAAAATTGTGTGACAAATTACTTACCTCTACGTGACTTAATGTCACCCATCAAGAAAGCGGCATCGCACATAAGAAGCCTAATGAGAGGGACATGTGATACATTGTTATGGTTACGTTATGTTTCCTCTTCTCTTCCCCTCAATTAATTCCCCTCATCTTCTCTTCTCTTCCTTTCTTCCTTTCCCTTTCTGTCTCTCCTTCCAACGTCTTTCTCTATCACAATCCTGTGCTTGTTCATTACTCTCTACTCTCCCACCCTCAGCCACTGCATACAGCAGATCCTCGAGAGTGTCCATCACTGCCATGTTAATGGGATCGTCCACAGGGATCTGAAGGTTTGTATGACCGCAGCCACGGCTGCAGCCACGCTCAGTGCTGACTCTGTACAGATGGCAACACTCCCCTCAACATCCTTACCGTCTGCCATCATTAAGATTTGTTATTCGTCACATTATTCCATTCTTTCATCTGGAGGCTCTAAAAGCTTTGAAAAATTAATAAAGCTGATTTGACCTTGAGTTGTACTTTGATATCGGCTGCAATTCTGGTGTGCAGAATAAGATTCAAACATACCAAACTGCAGAAGCTTGGCTCCTATATTGTCAATATTCTGAGCCTAATACCGTGTCAATGTCAAGAATAGTGATCATCCTCTAATGCTACCCCTGATGTTGCAGGGAGCATGCTAGCGTTTTTTTATGTATGTGCGTGTGTGATTGTGTAGTACTCCGAGTGCAGCGTTATGGTGACAGCAGTAGGAGCAATCACAGGCCAGAACCTCAGCAATGATCACCATTTGCATAATTATGTAAAAATTATGTTGAGATGTGAAAGATTTTCATGGTCATGAATATTCTAATGATAGTCTGTATTCTCATAACCTCCCAGGAGCGTTTTTATGTGGAGGAAAAAAGGGGAGATATAGCAAGAGAGCTCTCTTGAATCTGTTCAAATCCGAGCATGCGACTGCACCGTAGGAAACATTGAATAAAAGAATTATCAGAATAAACATGTTGCTTTATGAGATTTCCAATCTGTCAACTTCATTAGGCGAGACGTCCCCTTCTGAAGGAATTTCAAGTTTTCAGATGCTTCATAATTAGCAACATGTATTCATCGTTATGTAAATGATTATGTAGATGTCGTCCAGTTGTCAGTTAGCGTGCTGTTGAGTCACATGTCTGCCTAAAACTGACTGCTCACAGGCTGTCTGTATTTAGAGTCTCTAAATGTTAGGAAATGTATTATTCATCAGAGCAAATTGTCTAACTGGCCCTAGGTTAGCAGAGACCTTTCTGCACCTGTGTCCATGTCTCTCTGTTTGTGTGTGTGTGTGTGTGTGTGTGTGTGTGTGTGTGTGTGTGTGTGTGTGCCTGCGTATATTTCTGGTTGTGCTAAACTGTGTTAGTGTGCGGTTGTCGTTACCCATACGTGGCTGAGTCACTTGTTTTTACACCCACGTCTCCTGTGACACCACACCTCCCTCCTGTATCCTTCTCCCTGCAGTGTGCACTTTGTTCCCACTCACGGATTCTAACAGTGGATTGGTGTCATTGTGGACGAGCACATCGTGTCCGCCACCAATTAACTCTCTCAGAATCCATGAGACCTGGGGAAGCAAGTCCACAGCTTCAGCGTGGGAAATGTCCTCTGTCACGTAGAGATTTGGTCCCGTGCACATTTCTGTTTCTCTGTCATTTGTGTGGCAGAAAGGGAGTTGCCCCAGACACTGATTTAGGAGCAGTTTAGCATCGTTGACCCCTAATAGTTCGGATTAGGATTTGGTTTGGCTAATCTGATTTTAGATCTGTGTCTGTGGGCGGCTTGTTCCCAGAGCGTGTGACCTCTCACCTCTAACCTGTTTGACTCCGCCCCCCCCAGCCTGAGAACCTTCTATTGGCCAGTAAGCTGAAGGGGGCGGCGGTCAAGTTGGCTGACTTTGGGCTGGCTATCGAGGTGCAGGGGGACCAGCAGGCATGGTTTGGTGAGTATTCATCCATCCATTTTTCAACCTGAATCAGTTGGTCAATCAAGCAAAAAAACAATCAATCAGTCGATCAATCAATCAGTCGCTCAGTAAGTTAGTTAGTCACTGAATTGCCCACTCCTGCATACCATTCCACATCTCCATCTCACTCCTCCAGGTTTTGCTGGCACCCCGGGCTACTTGTCTCCGGAGGTTCTGAGGAAAGACCCATATGGGAAGCCAGTGGACATGTGGGCCTGCGGTAAACAACCTTCAAATTCTCTCACTGAATTTAATGCTGGAGTTACTCCTCAGCCTCTGGCTATGTCTGACCTGGTCAGATGTGTGCAGAAGAGCAATTCTGCAGCTTTCAGTATACAGCACTGTTGTATATTGGTATTTTCTGTTAAAATGCTTAACTTACCATGTCACTTCCTTGCAGGTGTGATTTTATACATCCTGCTGGTGGGCTACCCTCCCTTCTGGGACGAGGACCAGCACCGCCTGTACCAACAGATCAAGGCTGGGGCCTATGATGTGAGCACTCGCACACAAACAGCACAAACTGGTGCTGAAATAGAAAAATAAAAAAATAATGAATTGTTAGTTTCATTGAATTGATGAAACTAAGATGTAATTTATTTGAATTCATTCAAACGCAACCCTCACATCCCAACCCTGAAATGCTCTGTAGAACTGACGTAGTTCTGTTCTTTTCGTTCAGATGTGTTGGCATGGTAATAGTACTGCAACGCCTTTGACCTAAACTATGAACTTGTCGTTAACGGAATTAAACCATGTAGTTAACTATTGTCTTAATCAGATTTACCTGTATTTGCGTGTACAGCTGGACAGTTTTTTTACTACAGTTCATTTAGCGACAAAGTTAGATAAAATGCCAGCTACTAATCTCCGCAGCCAGGTGCACCAGCAAAATGTATGTTCAAATGAAGTGAATAAACATATTTACTCTCTTTTTGGTTCTTTTTCCTAAGAGGATGGTTGTTTTTCCTTCTCCTTTGCTTGCTAAAAAAAGAATATTAGCTTTGTCTGTTCTAATGGGTTTGACACTCCTTTGTTTTTGACAGTTTCCGTCCCCAGAGTGGGACACTGTAACTCCAGAGGCCAAAGATCTGATCAACAAGATGCTAACCATTAACCCCAGTAAACGCATCACTGCCACAGAGGCCCTCAAACATCCCTGGATCTGCGTATGTGGCACACACACACACACACACACACACACACACACACACACACACACACACACACACACACACACACAGATGCAGAGAAACACATGAACTTATATACAGATGCACAAACACAGAAGACCGACACACTGATAATGATGAACTGTTAGGTAACAAAATGTCTCAGTTGCCTTCAGATTCACCGTGTAAGAACACGTGTAGTCTATTTGCCACACATACACATGGATACATTCCTCCCATCCATTGTTTCCATTCTCTCTTAATGCTCTCATCTCCTTCCTGCAGCAACGGTCCACTGTAGCTTCCATGATGCACAGGCAGGAGACTGTGGAGTGTCTGAAGAAATTCAACGCCAGGAGGAAACTCAAGGTGAGACGTCTGGCAATCCTTCATGTTTCTATTTATATAGAACAATCCATCCAGCCATCTTGCCCTCTCCTTCCTCCCTTTAGACTTTACAGGGTAACTTAGAAATGATGACCTGTTCTCTAAGACCTTCAAGTTGCCCATTTGATGTGCTCCTCTTTCTTGCTGTGACCTTATAATCAATCTTCCTATTTCTGTCTCTTCCTTCCGTCATCATTACTTCCTTCTTTCCTTCTTTTCTGTCACTGCAGGGAGCCATATTGACCACTTTGCTGGTCACAAGAAACTTCTCAGGTATGTCTCTCTCAGACTGGTCTCCAAGAACTGGGTTACCCAAACATATCTTCTAAACTTAAAAATGGATCTTAAAGAAACAGCAGGCTCGAAATACTTTTAGTAGTAGTTTAGGATGCAGGTTGAAAAATGCATCTTCTTGAGGAAAATCGATAAGAGGCACTAAAAAAGCACAACGTGCAGACAATCTTTAACTTTAATATCCAATTTTAAATGCCTTCGGCCTGTTTTTCTGTAGAACAAAGCTGATTTTGGCACATAGGTACCGCTGCTAAACGGAGCCAACTCTCTTTATCTTTCCAGCAGTTTCTCTTTCACTTTATCACAATTTTGCGATCTACCATACATTTTTGCATGCATTTCCTTTGACCGATCTCTATTTTCTCACGCTCTTACCAGCTTGCTTTCTCTCTTCATTCTACAGTAAAAATGCGTTGGTGCATTTGTGTCTCTTTTTATTCATCATTTTCTTCCTTTTTCAAATTTCTTTCCTTCTTTTGTTTGGATTGTGGTTTCCATTTGAGGTAAGATTTTTTGGAATGACAGGGAAATATGCTGGGTTGGGCCCAACTAAATAGCTGTGATGTTTTGGGCTTTCTTACCCTTCTTATAGCCAATCACATGTGCATGAAGATGAGGTGAAGCTCACACTTGCAAACATGCCAATACGAGATCAGAATGAAATTAAGACAAGGGTTCAGCATGCATTTTGAAATGCAATCTAGTGATTATTTCATACAGTACCATGATAAGTACAATGAAGAGTGGCTGGGATTGTATGTGTGCGTGCTACTGGTTAAGTGCATGTGTGCAAGTGTTAATTTCAGAGTGCATTGTGGGTGTGTCGGATATTGGTAGATCATCACCTGCTAAATTCACACCCAATCAATGAGCCCCTCACATGTAGTGGACACAAACCTTGCATACATGAAGAACCCATTCTGGGCATTCTCTGCATTGCATTATGGATCTTGCAGTTGGATTTGCACCTGGAGTTTGAAGATAAGCACAGTTGACTGATATGCTTGCTGCATGTTAGCGTAGCCTCAGGCTCAGGACTGTGTTTGTGAACTCTCATGCTGAAGTGTTGTCTCTTTCTTTCCTTCTACAGCAGCCAAGAGTTTGCTCAATAAGAAGGCGGATGGAGTTAAGGTGAGTTGCTTTTCACGGGAACTACTTTGTTACGTGCATTAGTTTGCTGGAATGTTTGGTGCCTGAGGAGCCTTCTGAATAATTATGATGATGTGCACTTAACAACCTCATCATTCAGGGACAGTCACTCCAAGCAGAGGGCAATAGTTGATATGTCTCAGCTTGATTTCACAGATCCTTATAGTAGTAGTACTAGTATTAGATTATTGGACCAGTACATGTCTACATTTATACAGAAAGAAAGCTGAAAGGTGGTGGAGGGTCTGTTGGTATAGTTCCTATTTTATTATTAGTTGGCCATCGAAAAAATTTCTTGTCACCTACACATTACTGATATTGTCAGATATTTATTCAAATAGCACGTTTGGATACTATTATTTTAATAATAGATTTGTACCTTTGTATCTTTTTATTTGTTTCATTATGTTTGACAAAATTAGGTGCCTGATGTTGCCTTTAATGCCATTAATTAAATACTGGTGTCAGGTCTGTCCTTGAAAATTAGCTGATACCCAAAGCCCAGGTCTCGGTTTTCCTTATTTCCTGCCTGTTACTACACTATCGTGTTCTGCTTAGACTAGCAGGTTGTTGTGCAGCCTTTTAGAAACATAAGCAGTTTCCCTGTGACAACTTTTAATAAGTTTCCCTACCTTCAGTGCAGCCAAGTTGAACTGACCTCTTGTGATTCTGCTTCTGTCTAAAGTAGCTTTCCTCGATACGTCGACCTTCCTGACTTTGTGTTCTTTTATAAAAAACACAGATTTCATAAAGAGGTCTTGGTTGGTAACAATGTAACACTTGGTTACATGAGTTGAGATGATGACTTTGGAGTGGACCATAGCCAGGGTGTGTGTGTGTGTGTGTGTGTGTGTGTGCGCGTGTGTGCGTGCACAAATGTGTGTCTGTAAAGTGTGCAGTGTGTCATGTCCCCTTTACACTGCCCCCTACAGGTCAACAACAAAGCCAACACAGTGACCAGTCCTAAAGACACTGGCCCTGCCCCTGCGCTGGTATAAACACCAAACTTCTCCTATACACCCGCACCTTCATCCACAAAACCTCTAACACCTCCCCGCTGTGGAGGAGGTACAGGTTCACCCTTTCACGTAGGCTCAGATCATTTCCTGTTTGATCTCAGCCTTGCTTGATACCGTTTAAATTCTTAACCAGGTTTCTAAGAATAAAGAAATGGGTGCAACAGACGTCTAGCTCAACTTTAGGCTATCCCTGAATGAAATAGACTGTAAAAGCCTTCGTGGATGAAGCATGTACCCGCTCCGGCATATTTGATGGAAAAGTAAACATAATTCAGATTAATGTGTTGATTCATTCATCTGAATAAGCAGTTCATGCATGGGGCATACATAGTTTGTATATACTGTTAATGTTGCTGAAACAGTAATCCTCTACACATATCTGGATTGGGCTTTAACTAGTGTCATTTTAAATCTGTAGCTCGGGGCAACCTCTACCTCAAACCCCCTTTCTCTCCCTGCAAGAACCCCCCTCCCTCCTCATCCCTCCTCATCCCTTACACACCTACGCCGTGCATGTGCTCCTATCATGTCATGAATTGTACTTTAGGGCCATCACTTTTGCATTGGATGGTAAAAGGATCACGGGTGTCGGGTTAGACGCTCGTATAGTTTATTAGTTTGTCTGTGCATGGCTGGAGTGTGAGGACGTCTCCTCCTGTGGTTCATCATGACGCTACCTTCCCAAGTGATTCAGCTGTCACTCATTGGCCTGCGCATGGAGTCTGCTGACTGGCTGCCGACGTCAGGCCACATGACTGTTGCTCTGCATGATGTCAAAGGCTTTCTGTCCCCCCATTTGCTGTCAAGATGACTACGCATGAACACAGGCACACGGCACCTCTCTCTCTCTCTCTCTCTCTCTCTCTCTCTCTCGTTCTCGTTCTCGTTCTCTGTCCTCCTTTCTCACTCCATCATGATGTACACACACAGATGCAGGCTGCTGATTTTGTAATCTAGCGTAATCAGGGTGAGGGATTAGAAGGACTGATGTGGTCATCAGGATCGATTCTACAATAACTCTGACATCTGATCACTAAGGCAGGACACAGTATTCGGCTGAGGAGGAGAGAAAGGAAGACACAAACAAAGACAAAAAGGAAGATGAATAAAAAGGGAGATAGAAGCAATGGAAGAAGGGTTCAATTTGACGGATGCATTGTGATAAATATGTTTGAACACATAAATAGAATGATAGAAAGGTAAATAGATAGCTTCATATTCTGAAAATACACATAATTACATTTCCTTTAACACTTTCTGTGCTGGCCTACCTTTTCTAATCTTCTATAATTATTCCTTCCCACAAATTATCTGTCATGTGTTCTTTGTAGGAACCACAGACAACTGTGATCCACAACCCCGTGGATGGAAATAAGGTATCACAATAAAACCACTGTTTTCATTGTTACGTGTATTAAATTATATCCAAGCTGTTTGTTCCTGTACTTAATGCCTTTTCATTTTCCAGTTTAACTTAATAACAGTAGTCCCCCCCCACCATCTGTATACAGTTCTACTCATTCATTGTTATATAATCAATGTTTAATAAATGATGATCGGGGCATCCTGGTGGCCTAAAGGGGTTAAAGACCTTGTAATCTGATTTAAGCCCAACCAGGGACGTTTGTTGCATGTCATCCCTCCTCACTCGTCTCTCCTTTCCTGTCAGCTATATTGCAATGAAAAAAAGGGCAAACATGCCCCCGAAATACTCGTGATCTGAGATTGCAAGGGCATTTTAAATGTTTAATTTCAATATATTAGAAATTAGATAACTTGAACTTGTAGTAACGTGCAAATTCTGCTGGTTGTTATTCTCTTCCAGGAGTCCATTGAGAGTGCCAACACCACCATAGAGGATGAGGATGTAAAAGGTAGGGAAACTTGTATTTTTGTCTCTTTAACCTACTCCCAGGTCTCACCTGCGCCGTGAGGTCACAACAGTTGTGTCCACTCAGACCGTTCCCTCTTTGTTTGTCTTCATGGTTCCCCCTCCTTTGACTGCCTTCTGCCCTGCCCTTTTTCTATCCTGCCCTTCATCGCATCCTCAGGTTTCCCCCCATCTTATGACTGAAAAAACACTTGCTTGCTTATTCAATTTGTCATTCAATTTTTCTAATCTTTTCAGTATTACTAAATGTCTCTGTTTTTTTTTTAAACTTTTTTCTCCCCCTCTTATGTTTTGTTGGAAATGTCCCTTTTTCCATAATTCATGTCCTGCCTCTGCCCATACATACATATGTATGTCCTTATCTTTGTCACATCCCCCACCCAACACACATGTGACACCCAATCACGCACCCATCCATTCAACCGCTGACAGCCCGTCGTCTGGGCAGCTTAGTGAGCGGTATCTTGAGCTCTAAGAGCCGTTCCTCACAGATGTCTGACTCAAGACATCCAACCAGCTCCTCAGTTCAGAGTAAGTCCCTCCATAGTGGGGGGGTAAAGTGTCTGAAATCCTGTGCTCCTGACTCATTTCCTCAGTTTAGTTGTTTCGTCCTTATAATGCCCTGACTTTCCCTTCTCCAGTGAAGAAAAACCTCCGTTTGTGATCCTTTTCATTTCTGCTCCTTCCGACCCATTTATTCCTCTCTATTTCAATCTGAACAAGATGCTCTCCTGCCGTAAATTCATGTCTTGTAGACACAGATGCTCTTCTCACTCCTCTATTTGCCCTCTGTTCTGATTTACCCAAACATGGACTCACACAGTAAAAAGCTGACTCGTATACCCGCTCATGTACATACAGTTATTGTAGTGAGTTTTTGGAGCTAACATGTCTTCCTGTTGCATGAATTAAGTAATTGTTTTAATATCCCCCAGCCTGCACCAATAACAATAAAGGTAACTGTGAACATTACTTAGTTAAAATTCCTTTTTTTTTTTTTTAGCAAATACTTGCATCCAAGCATTGGTCTGTTCTTCATTTTTACATTTTTGGGTGAAAGCAATAGTGTCATTTTGCATTTTCCTGCCTGATATCACTATTAGTCATGGGAGGCTTTCTTGTTGTTTTGATAAAAAAAATGTAGTGAAATACTTTTTTTGGAGCGCCTTCCATTTCTAATAACTCTGAAATCCTGTAGACTAGAACCCATTCGAAGCTGATTTGATATCCGATTTTCTTTATCTGCACTCAGACCGACATTTGCCTGGAATTCAGTAACAACTAATAATTTCTACACCGGTTTGTGTAGTTGATGATGTTCTGTATTCTTGTGTTGTAGCTCGCAAACAGGAAATCATCAAAGTCACTGAGCAGCTGATTGAGTCGATCAACAATGGAGACTTTGATGCCTATGCGTAAGTTTCCTTCTCTGTGACACAGTAAAATCTAAATACCTGAATTGCTTTTGTCCTTTGCTGATTATGTTTTTTTTTTTTTTTTTGGTGTAACAGGAAGATTTGTGATCCCGGTCTAACTTCCTTTGAGCCTGAGGCCCTGGGCAACCTGGTGGAAGGACATGACTTCCATCGCTTTTACTTTGAGAATGGTAAATTATTAATCTCGACTTTGGTTTAAAAAATCTATAAATAAAATAAATTAGCAGCTATCTATCAGCAGGACAGTTGTATAAAGTCTGAAGCGGTCTAATCTTAAGAAATAGATATGAATTGAAATAGCTTTGAGTACCATCAAAGTCATCCACCTTGCCGGGGAATTGCCGCCATATTTAGTCATGCTACTGTTGCAACCGTGGCTCTTTGGTTCCTCCAAAAGGTCCAAGAAGCCAGCTGGCTCCGTGAGAGACGCTGAGAAAGAGAATTAGGAAATACACGGTTGTGTATTATTTATTCTCAGCAACTTGTTTTTCCAGCCACTCTGGAGATTTTAGACAAGAGGATTTTATAAACATGCTTGATTACATCAGCATGACACACTGAATGATCTAATGCAGCCGTTGTTTGCTCTGAAGCTATGTGGGGGGGGTGAAACTTCCTGTTTGGTTCTCAGTGATGGGAATGACTTGTTTGCTCACTTTAATTCCCTGGCAAACAGTATCGCTGACGCTGACGAACCAAAAATACACACTATGCATGACTGCATGACGAAAAAGATGTATACTGTGATTGCACAACCAGGCATGTGTCCTAAAAATCAAGGTTTCGGGCCGCAACGTATTGTGCAAGCAGAACAGTAACAGACGATATAACTAGAATAGCGGACAGCAACTTATATATGCATGCAGCATAATGAGCCAGGACGCAACAGCTGTGGAGGCAGGTCACAAGCATAATGGGTTGATGGGAAGCAGGTGCACAGTGAACTCATTAAGATGAACCTCGTGGGCAGGTGAAGTAGATCCAGACCTGGAAACAAACACGTGATGCACACGGAAAGACCGAATATTTCATCTCTTTCATTACTTCAAATTCATTTGGAAGTGTTAAAACAGAGTAAAATGCAGACCATCGTATTGGTATCAAATCATTTCACAAATAAGGAAGATCCCCAACACAGCATGTTGTTTGTATGAAGGAAAGTGTATATAGTGCTATATCAATATGTAGTCCTATGGGTTTACAGTTCATGTTTGCTGGTACGCTACAAGGGCATGGACTAACCTTGGAGCAAAAACTCACTAATGAATGACTGCTATAAATGGCAGAATGTCCTCAGTCAGGGTAAAAATAGTACAGATAAACCAGATATGTCCTAGAAACCTCAATCACTTGGCGAGCCCGTACTTGTCCACTATCCAACACCAACATATAGAGACTTTTACTTCCTCTTGTGTTCAGATCAGTTGGTACAGTGTGTGAAATACCCGGTTGCTATCGGGGTTTCCCCCCCTACCTGGTGATACACACCTGACACATGCACACTTGTGTCGCTGTACAACTTTTCACCTCATGCACATCACTATTCAGCTAGAGATCTTACCTTAAAACATAATGGATCACAATTCTGGCTGATTCTGGCTCCATATAGCAAAAACTCCACTGCTTTTCAGAATGTAAGCCTTAACACAGGTAGAAAAGGCTTTTTCTACACATTTTCATTTACAACAGCTCCACCCAGGGAGAGGAAACACCATGACAATATGTTTCTGGATTCTTGTTTGTGAATAACTGTTTTGAAATTTGAATAATGAATACCACTGGGCATGGTAAGCTTTTCAAATACATCTTTAATGACCTTTGCAAATGACAGATCATTTTTGAAAGATTTTTCCAGAGAAAAAATGTTGGCTTTCATTGGGTCTCATATCAAACAAGTGAGTAATCCTTCGAAGGTACGGTCAGTTTTTTTGTTTTTGAACAATCATGCAGTTGTATTGGAATTAGCCAGCCCAAGACATGGGATGATATCATTCATCAGACATGTGGGACTAAGTGTCCCTGTAATCGGCCATTTTGTCTCCCTTGCAGCCCTGTCCAAAGGGAACAAGCCAGTGCACACCATCCTCTTGAACCCGCATGTGCACCTCATTGGGGAAAATGCAGCGTGTATTGCCTACATCCGCCTGACCCAGTACATGGATACCAGTGGCATGCCCCGCACCATGCAGTCCGAGGAGACCCGCGTGTGGCACCGCCGCGACGGAAAGTGGCAGAACATCCACTTCCACCGTTCGGGCTCGCCCAGCATCCCCTCCCAGTAAGAGGCCACATAGGAAAAGCTTGTTTTTGCTGAGCAGTGAGAGAGAGATAGATAAACAGCATGTTATTTTGAATTCTTAAAAAGAAAATAACATTTTTCTTGGATCCAAAGAAATCAGTTATGTTTCCATTTGTGTAATTATTTATGCAAACATTAATCATCTTGCAATGTGTTCTCTTTCTCTTTGCAGTTAATGGAATATCAACAAAAAAAATCCCTAGTAGAGCAGCCAACTAGCCAACCCATGACCGCTCTCTGACCTTTGACCCTTCTATAAGGACATGACATCGCAGGATACAAGTATTAATACATTTTACTGTTTTGGCATTTTATTAATGGACATCATTCGAAACCACCACCGGGTGGCTGCACACCGTATTTGGACATTACGAAACAAGCATATTGACATTTTGTTTTGTTTTGTTTTTTAAGATGTTTTGGTATGCATTTTAAATATAAAATAGAGATGTTTAAAAATCTACTATTGTAACCTCTCCCAAAAATTAGTTCTGTATTTTTATGTGTATTTATGTGTGTGCAATACAGAAACATTTGGAAGATCAGAATGTTAAAATTGAGCTTGCTTTAGTTCTGGTGATGTATATACATTGTGATTGTTGATTAAACAAAAAAAAAAAACACATTGAAATTGCTATTCTTGCTATCAGAGGAATTAAGAGTTTACGTAAAATCCGGTTTATCAGCTACATTTATGTTTGCTATGAGCTAATAAGTCATACTGTTTGAATTGTCAGATTTCAAGCTATAATACTGATTTAAATGTAAAGAAAAGCAGAGCAGCTTACACTTTGCATCGAGATATTTTGCCTTTATATCAGTGAAATAAGAAATAAGAGAATGTAGCATATATGTAATATATGAAAATTCAAGACTATTGTGTAGTGCATGGGGGGGAATATTGTAAGTAAGATCATATGAAACTATAATATCTTCTGTTTGATTTGTGAATCACTGTTTGTTTGCGTTTGTCAATGCTGTGCATCCGTCCTGTCCCAGATGTTTCTAATGTCCTTCAGTATCATAGAACTGTAATGAAAACAATAACACAGTTAGGGTTAACATCCAGCGTAAATATCAAAACGTCATATCTGAGAGGGGAAATTTAGCTCCTGTTTGCTAAAGCAACCCTTACATTTTGTACAAAGATGAGAAGAAAACAAAGTCATTTTTCATAATGTTTGTACTTGTATTGTATGACTGTATGTAGGGTTTCTGTTATTTTATTCTAGTCATTTCCGGTGTGTTACTTAGCCAATTGCACAGGGAAGGTGGAGATGATGAAGATGGCGCTAAAGGCACTATAGTCTCTACCTTTAGTCAGGTGAAGTGTTAACCTGACGCCTGGAGACGGATTGAAGAACATTGCAGTCAGACGAGAGGATGGTAAGACAGCAGTGAAGGAGTCAAAAGGAGAGTTGGACTGTAATAAATGTTGGGATGTCTTCCTTGATGATCAGTGCTTCTACCAGCCAGTGGCCTCCTTTACCACTGCAGGACAATGCCAGTGTCTTCGTCATCCTTCCTGTTTGCTCTTTTCAATTGGTCGGTCTCTTCTTTTGTAAGGGGGACAAATACGAGAAACATTTCTTTTTGACGAAACATATGATGTCAATGCAATGCACCACTCCTTATATGGTGTGAACCTGTTGCCAGCACGGCAACGGATGGCTTAACATGTTTAAGAAATAAATAAATCGGCTAAAAAGGTGTGACACTGGATGAGCTCAAACTTGTGTTGTGTTGGTGGTTGATCATCGTTGCCGTGTGTCTGCGGAGGTGGAAGGGAGCTGCTGACGTGTGAAGTTATCTCTTTGGATATACAGGCATCACATATTAGGATTTAAAGACATCCATTGGATGGAAGATTTATGGCTGCTGCCTTTTTCATGTCGAGCGGCATTTTACAAGCAACCGTTTTAAATGTCTTAATAAACGTGGAGCATACAGACTTATGGAA
The DNA here is from genome assembly GCF_963514095.1 of Eutrigla gurnardus. NCBI lineage: Eukaryota > Metazoa > Chordata > Actinopteri > Perciformes > Triglidae > Eutrigla > Eutrigla gurnardus. Next base: position 13,233,358 of record NC_139917.1, read on the forward strand.
GGACAGACTTATGGAAGGGCCGACCCTGCTGGCATGGAATTTAATGCTGCTTAACTGCTTAACATAACCATAATTATAACATTTTGTTATTAAATCTGTCATATTTCCATATCAATGGTAATATGGATGTTTATGAAAGCCCATGTGGGACTTTTATTAAAAAAATATATACATTTTTCAGAATTTAAGAATGTAATGTAATGTGAGAATAAAATTCCATTATAGCATTAGTTATGAAGGTTCTTTGAGTAAAAATAATTAACTCATATTTCATTATACAATGTTATTATTTAAACACAATATTTAAATTTTCATTTTTACAAACTCGTATTGCATTCTGACTGAAAATATAATAAATATATAAAAATAAAATATATATATATATATATATATATATATATATAATATATATAATTATATATAAAAATGTACAAGCTGTTTGCTATTTAATTTTCAAACCTGTGCCCTTACATTTTCGAATGTAAATTAGAAAAATTTAAAATAGCATTTGATGTTTCATTTTCCAAGAGTTAACCTGCCGTAAATCGGTCATGTTAAATTCACTAGCAAGGACCACACCGTCAACGAGATGCGTTTAAGGATTTTATTGATATTGAACGAAAAAGACGTGTCGAAGATCTCGATTCTGGATGTGGAGCGTTGTGTGGCTTCTGTGGAGAATCAGCCGCCGCTCCCGGGCGGCGACGGACCCCCTCATGGACCTATGAAGGAGAGGATAGAAAGAAGAGCAGGGAGAGAAAAATGGGGTGGGGGGGAGGGGCACAGAGTGCGGGAGCGAAGCGGAGGCGAGGGTCAGGTGGTTATTTATAGGATGCAGAAATTGGCGCTGTTGAGGTGTGGTCCTGCTCCTGAAACTTTGCCAATTAGGCTACAATTCACTAGCAAGGACCACACCGTCAACGAGATGCGTTTAAGGATTTTATTGATATTGAACGAAAAAGACCTGTCGAAGATCTCGATTCTGGATGTGGAGCGTTGTGGGGCTTCTGTGGAGAATCAGCCGCCGCTCCCGGGCGGCGACGGACCCCCAAAAACCTCCAATTATTTTAGCAGAGATTGAGCGGACCTGAGATCTTTGAGATCCGAACGGATGTAGCAGTGGTACGTTTGGGAGGACCAGCGGCCCATGATGCGAATGAAATGTTCTGGGACGCCGCTACGGGAGGCTGAAGTGGCGGCTCCGATCCTGAAGGAGTGCCCGGAATAGTTGAGGGGCGCGATACCGGACGATGAGAGCACGAGGCGAAGGTGATGGTGAAACCAGAATCGTGTAGCCACTTGGCCGGATTCGGAAATAAAGAGGGGATCTGTCATTGTAGAGCTCTGGGATTCTGTCATTGTAGAGCTCTGGGATTTGCGGAATTGCAAGAAGTTCGAGAGGGTTTCGAAGGGGTTTAGTGGTGATTGGACCTGGAAGAAGAAGACGGGTGTAGGCGGACCAAATTGATTAGTTTTGGTTTGCTTTAAGTGGAACACCATGGTGTCGTCTGAAAAGTGGGACAAATCGGAAATGCAAGCGTGACGGCTCGGGTCGAAGTAGATGGTTGAGGAGGTAAATTCGGAGCATCTGAGGAAACCGAAAAAGGCTAGCAGAAACATGGCTTCCAGGGTTCTGGCGACTTGGGGAGTGCCGTACCCAGAGCGGATTGTGTGGAGGCAGGTGAACAGCAGGTCTGCGGTAAGAGGGAGACGCTGAGGTTTCGTGGCTGGCTCTTGGCGTAGGAGTCCTCTGATGAGGGAAGTTATTTGGGGATGGCTGGTGGCCAGCCCCGGACTGCCGGTTATTAACTTGGAGAAGAAGCTTAAGCTGCTAAGGTAAGCTTTGATGGTGTGTGTTTTGATTGCCCTGATGGAATGGGCATAAGTGATGTAAGAAGTCAAGGTGATGAGATCGAACGACGGAAAGGTTATGTCGTATATGTTGTGGAATTGGTGGAAGCTTTTCCAAGCCGTCCAGTAGGAAGAAAGGGTTGAGGGTGATAGGCTATTGATGATGGAGCTCTGGGATTCGCTGATCAGGGGTCTTAGCGCTGGATTCACAAGTTGAATGTCAGCGCTGAATATGGAGGAGCTGGCGTCGGGAAGATGTCGGCGTGAGGCGCCAAGCTTCTGAACTTCTGGAACAAGAAGCGGGAAAGAGAGTCAGCGATGGTGTTGGCATGACCGGGTACGTGAGCTGCGCGGAGAACATATTGATGGGTGACGGAGTGCCAGATGAGGCATCGTGTGAATGGCATGATGGATGGGGAGTTGGAGCGACCTTTGTTAATGATGTCTACGACCGCGAGGTTATCGGAATATATGAGAATGGATTTGCGGGACCATTTGTGTCCCCACAAGATGGCGGCGGCTATTATGGGGTAGATCTCGAAGAGCGCAGAGGAAGCGACCTGGCATTCATTTGCGAGCTCTGGGGGCCATGCTGCTGCGAACCATCTTCTGTTGTAGAAACCCCCAAAACCGACTGAAGGAGCGGCATCGGTGTACAGGTGGATGTCATGTGGGTACGTAAGTTGGTCGTGGTAGAAGAAGGTGATACCGTTCCAGTTGGAGAGGAGGTTGAGCCACAGGCGGAGTTCAGCACGGCTTGGGCTATCCAGGGAGATGGAAGTCAAGAGTGATGGAATGGAAGAAGCGACAGATAGTAAGTGGGATATGAAGGCTCGCCCTTGGGGGATGATGCGTAGGGCGAAGTTAAGGTGGCCCAGAAGGGACAGCAGTTGACGTTTGGTGCAGCATGGGGCGTAAAGGAAATTGGAGATCAGGAGGCTGATTCGGTTGAGCTTTTCAACCGGGAGAGAAGTCTGGAACTTATTTGTGTCGAGGGTGATACCGAGAAACTCTAGGGATGTGGAGGGGCACTCGGTTTTCTCTGCGGACAGTGGAACTCCAACGTCGGCAAAGACTGAAGTCAAAATGACCAGGCCGGAGGCTGGTGGTGACGATGGGGGGGAAATGATAAGAAACAATTATCCAAGAGATGGATGACATAAGGAATCCTGTGGTTGTTGGACAGGATCCAGCAAAGGGCTTCGGACAGGGTGTTGAATAGTTTGGGGCTGCTTTTGCAGCCGAATGTGAGCCTGACGGCGAAGTAGTATACACCGTGCCAACGGACACCGAAGAAACGCCAGAAGTCGGGGTGGATGGGGGGGACTTTGAAGGCGTTGGTGATGTCGGTTTTTGAGAGCCATGACCCTTTGCCGGCAAGTTTAATGAGGGCGATGGCATGGTTGATGGTGGCATAGTGAAGGTAAAAATCCTCACTCGGGATCAAGCTGTTGATGCTGGGGATGGTACTGCCGTGGGGTGCTGAAAGATCTATGATAATGCGTTTCTTGCTGGAGTTATTCCTGGTTGCAATGCCGAGGGGGCTGATGCGAAAGTTAGGAAAAGGGGGATGGACGAATTGTCCGATCATGAAGCCTTCCTTGACTTCTATTGCCAGCAGGCAGTCGACTGATTTTTGATCGGTTATAGCTGACTGAAGGTTTTTAACCTCGAAAGGAATGGATGGTTGTGTGGAAAGTCCGGGATGGAAACCCTCTTTGAATCCTTTAATCAGGAAGTGAACGAACGCTGGATCGGGGTGGTTATGAAGTGCTTCTGCTAAAGCTGTGATATTAATGGGTGTAGATAAGTGCTCACCTGGTTTCGGCGAGGTAGGGTTGTGCGGGCATGCTGGGCGGGCGTGGCCCCCGCCGCAGAAGGAGCAGACGTGGAGGAAGCGGCACTGGGACATGGAGCATCCGGTGCTATTGAAGTTGTTGCAGATGGAACGTCCTCCTTGGTGAAAGATGGGTCTGCCTTTTTTATCAATGCCTTTGGTGATGGGGAAGGTGGAGGGTGCGGATGACACCTGTTTAGGAGATATGGGTGCTGGTGGAGGTGCCGACGACAAGCGGGAGAATGCTGACGCTCTCGTTCGGCTTTGATACGACTCATTGTGGGTGGGGATGGAGCAAGAAGAGGCTGGGTGAGATGGGCCGCCGCAAAGGGGGCATTGGAGAGCTGCGCGGGCGGCGAAGATGCGGCAGTATATTTCGTTGTCAAGAGTGCCCCAGTAGGTGGCCTCGGGATGCTGGCATCCCGGTGCCGATGACCCCAGCTGACCAGGGCTGCTGGGAATGCTGGAACTGGGATGACGCAGGTCCCTGCCACCTGGCGCAGGACGCTGGCATCTCGGTGCCAGGAGCTGGAGTGGACTGTGGTGGTTGTTGAAAAACTGCGGCGGGGGGCGCTGGCATCCCGGTGCCAGCAGCCCCTGCTGGAACAGGCTGCTGTAGTTGGAAGTAAGCAGCAGGAGTCACTGGCATCCCGGTGCCAGGAACCCCTGCTGCCGCGAGCTGCTGTGTTTGGAAATAGACAGCAGGGGGCGCTGGCATCCCGGTGCCAGGAGCCCCGGCTGGAACTGGCTGCGATGGTTGCTGGTAATAGGTAGTAGGTTGCTGATGCTGGTGGTGGTGATGAACCTGGTGGAGGTTGGAGGGTCCTGACATCCGTCTGGGCGCCCCCTCTGGAGTGTAGGGATGACGGGAAGTGGTGGATGACGGTTCTGGGGTTGTTAGTTCTGGCGGATGATCTCTGACTCTGTTTTTGCTGTTGCTTTTCCTGTTTCCTTTGGGCTGAGTTGTTTGGTGGTACTGTCCCTTTAACGAGAGCGTCGACGTCGCTGCCGGAAGGGGTGTGCGTGGTGATGTCACCCGGAAGCGACCTGGTGTTGACGGAGCGGGCGGCCATGAGTGTGGAGAAGAGTTTTTCTTTATTGTCGGATCTGTGAAACGGAATGCCTTTATCTTTTAAGGTCTTTTGGAGTGTGGCAAATTTCCAGTCGGAGATTTTTGAAGCTGGAGGCTGGTCGGGGCATCTGGCTGGAGCATGGTGCTGTTGCGACCGGCGATTTGTTCGGCCGGGTTTGTCGGAATGACGGCGGGAGGCTGGAGTGGTCCTCGGCGGTGAAGGGGTCGGCGAGTTCCGGCGACGGCGACGTTCTGTCCGTGCGTTTCCCCGTCCTCTCTTGGCTGCTGGAGGAGGTGGGCTGGGAGACACGGATGATTCGTCGGGCGAGCTATGATAGTCTTGGATATGGAGAAGGGATGAACCAGGCGGGATACTGACCATGGATGGATTTCATCGGGGACGCTGGCGTCCTGGACATCGTTGGAGCCACTGAAGTCGGGGTCTCGGGTATGGAGGTGACGTCGGCTTCTGGTGAATCGTGGTCTCGGTGGAAGAGGTCGTCGTCGGGATAGAGAGACGAAGTCCATCTTGAGGTGAGTTGGCTATGAGGCCGCACGAGTTTGCTCGTGCAAAGTTGGTCGTTCTTTGAGGCGAAGTCGCGTGCTCTCACGGAAGCGAAGGCGCAGAGTGCGGGAGCGAAGCGGAGGCGAGGGTCAGGTGGTTATTTATAGGATGCGGAAATTGGCGCTGTTGAGGTGTGGTCCTGCTCCTGAAACTTTGCCAATTAGGCTACAATTCACTAGCAAGGACCACACCGTCAACGAGATGCGTTTAAGGATTTTATTGATATTGAACGAAAAAGACCTGTCGAAGATCTCGATTCTGGATGTGGAGCGTTGTGGGGCTTCTGTGGAGAATCAGCCGCCGCTCCCGGGCGGCGACGGACCCCCAAAAACCTCCAATTATTTTAGCAGAGATTGAGCGGACCTGAGATCTTTGAGATCCGAACGGATGTAGCAGTGGTACGTTTGGGAGGACCAGCGGCCCATGATGCGAATGAAATGTTCTGGGACGCCGCTACGGGAGGCTGAAGTGGCGGCTCCGATCCTGAAGGAGTGCCCGGAATACCTGAAACTTCGCCAATTAGGCTACAATTAAATTTGAAAAAATGACTTCAATCACAACGATTGTTTTTATTTGTTTGTATTATTCATTTTTCAGTGACAAAACCAGTAAACAAGAAAACAAAATAGATGTGTACAAAACAAAAGTATTTGCAACTATACTAGTAATACAAACAATATAGTAATTAGGGTTGCAAAGGGGCGGAAAATTCCCGGTAAATTTCCGGAAAGTTTCCGGTAAATTTCCACGGGAACTTAAGCTTGGGAATTTTGGAAATATTCCATATTTGGAAACTCTCCATGGGAATAATGGGAATTATGGGAATTAATGGGAATTTAGGGGAACTAACTGGGAATATATTATATCCAAGCATAAATATGAACAGAAGTCATAAGAAAACATCCATACAAAATGTTTTCAACAGATATTTCAACAGATTTATTTGAAAGTAGAACAGAACATGTTTTAATTAGTTGCTTCATGGGTGAAGTCAAAAACAGGAATGTTAGGTTCAATACTCCCAACCCCACTCATTCAAAAATGGAATGGAATGTTCCCATTCATGTCTATGTAAGAAGCTGTGCAATGCCGTCACGGAGCGGCGAATTTCGAGAGACGGAGCGCCGCTGCCCGCAAGCAATCGAAAATCTTTTAAACTGACCGGTGTCGATCTAAATTAAAGACAGATTCAGCAACTGCATAGCTTATTTCTCGCCTAACATGTTTTTAGAAACACATTTCAGTTAACTATTTTCGTAAAATAAGAGGGAGGTGGGAGGCTGCGAGGGGAGAACGATACGAGCTCGGAGGAGCACAGAGGGGAGGGGAGGGGTGTGTGTGTGTGTGTGTGTGTGGGGGGGGGGGGGGTGCTTTTCAAACCTTTCAAATCGTAGACTAGAGCTGTAATAAATATATTTCCCCATAATAGCATCAAAACTTACTTCACTTTGTTTAGTCCAGAAGCTCAAATGTGTGCCTTCAATAGTCTTTGTGCTTCAGGCTCAAAAGTGTGGTCCAGTCTTCTAGTGATCTTCTGTACATGTGATGGAGGCATGCACAGTGCCAGTAGGGGGTGTGGTCTCAATAGCCTGCAATAAGCAGTGTGCTCTGTGCATGTGGTTGAGGAATGGCATGGATATTCAAGTGTATTTGAATGGCATCTGTTTGTTTTAGTCAAGATTATGCTACAAAATAACTCCTCAGCTATATTTTTTGTCCCCTTTGAAGAGCCAACCATCAATTTAAAAAATGTCCAGTTTATTCCCGTTTATTCCCGTTTATTCCCATAAATTCCCATGGAAAGTTTCCACTTTTGAAAATTCACGGAATTTTGCAACCCTAATAGTAATGCATACACAAGAAACGATTAAAAAAATTATGCCATAATTGATTATTTAATCCTTTTCATGTTTTTGTGTTTATATTTGGATTTTCTTGCTGGGGGGAAGAGGAATCAGCTCCAGATGTACTGCAGAAAAGGAGACCAGGTTTTATTAAATGCTGTAATATTGTCTTTTATTGATGATGTAAGCTGTTCCAGATTTGCATGGTCGGTTAATAGATTGAGCCAATTCTGGGTTGAGAGTTTTGATCTGTCCTTCCAGTTGAGTAAAATCATTTTCTTGGCTACAGTGAGTGCTATGAGAATGAACTTTTTTATTGTATGAAATTTGTAGCAGAGGTGTGTTTTAATTGATTTGTCTATTAACGCTATGGGCCCTAGTTTCGTAGACCAGGCGCACCTGCAACACGCCGACGGGGTGTGTCCTCCTGGACTTTGCAAGTTTTGTGTATGCTAGCACAGGCACTCCTCCCGTCACTCCCACGGGTGGGACTGACGGGTGGGAGTGACCCATGTGTTGAATGGGGGGATTATTGCCGATGGTTTGTTCAATGACGAGCCAGGCAGGGTTGTGTTTGTTTGTCCAGTGTCGAATGTATGGAAGTTGGTGGGAAAGAAAGTAGTTGCAGAAATTTGGTGCATCCAGTCCACCATACTGTTTGGGTTTTTGAAGAGTAATTAGCTTAATCCTGGGTTTCTTTTCTTAACAATAAAATGTATTAGCAATTGCATTCAGAGAGGAGAACCAGCAGAAGAATTTTGACGGTAGATATGCGGCCGATTAAGGAGAGTTTGTTCCATCTGTTCAGGTCTTCTCTGATGCTTTGTAGTAGTGGGGTGAAATTGAGATAGAAAATATATTTTTTGTAGGGTAGGTCCCCAACCTCAGCATCCCAGTCAAAGTGGTTAAGAGGCAGAATCTCGAACTTAGACCAATTGATGGAATGGCCAGAAACCCTGCTGTAGCTGTTTATCAGATTGTGGACTGATGGAAGAGATGTTGAAGGATTAGTTGGATAGAGTAAGATGTCATCGGCGTAAAGACTAATTTTGCGTGGTGTGAATTGGTTTTTGCAGTCTTCTGTCTTATGGATGAAGTGAGTGGTTTGATGAAAAGTGCAAAGAGTAATAGTGATAATGGGCATCCTTGCCTAGTATCCTACCTCTGTTTAGGTGGAATGATTGACATATTGTTCTATTGGTGATTAATGATGCTGATGGTGTGTTATATAGTGTCTTACTCCAGTTTATAAAGTAGGGGTCAAACCAAAATGGTTTAAGGAGGTAAGGAGAAAAGGCCCTTTCCTATCAAATGCCTTTTCTGCATCTAGAGTTGCAATGATGGATGGGTGATGATTCCTTTCTGCATCCGGAGTTTTGTGTAAATTAATTATGTTAATAATCTTTGCATGTTTTCTGAGGACTGTCTCTCTTTGATGAAGCCAGTCTGATCTGGGTGTACAAGTGATGAGATTCCAATCTGGGGTTGAATTCCTGTTATTAATTTGAGAGTTATAGGTGCATGGTCTGAGATGGCAGTACTGGGGATGTTGGATTATTTGCCTCTATGTGTGAGTGAGTTGTCCATCAGAAAATAATCAATGCAGGAGTATTTTGGTATGGGGAGTAAGAAAATTCTTTATTGTCTGACTCGTGCAGTCTCCACATAGCTGTCAGTCCACATTCTGACATATAGGGCCCTAGTTTCGTGGCGCAGCGCAGGGTGGTGCAGGGTGGCGGAGCTGGCGCAATGCAAGTTTCGATCAGCGCAGCCTTGCGCACGGTCAGTTTGGCAGTTTGGTGGATCGCCTGCGCCAAGATGGGTGTGGCGGCGCAGCAGGGACCAGAAACGCGCAACTTTGCCGCGAGCTGGAACCGCGGCTGCAGCTGGTCTGAGCGGCACGCGAGGTCCCGGTGTCCCGCCGTTCTGGTGTTGGACGGGGAATCCGGTGCAGCTGTGGACACACCCCGTCGGCGTGGCACAGGTGCAATGCGCCCCGACTGCGCCTGGTCTACGAAACTAGGACGGTCGGACCCATTTGATTGTAGATGAGGAGTGGAGAGTCTTATTGGTGGTTGAAATGGTGGAGCGGTCTAGGTCTGGGTTCAGCACAGTGTCAAAGTCGCCTACTAAGATGATGTGAGTTTGGGAAGATGGCTAATTCTGCAAATAGGGAGTGGAAAAATGTGGGGGAGTCTGTGTTTGTGCCATAGATACCCGCTATTGTTACGTTGTCAATGTTACCGTTAATTATGATGAAATGCCCTTCTCTGTCAGTTACAGTTGAAATATGGGAGTATGGTGTGTTTTTGTTTTAGCAGGATGGAAATACCACTTTTTTTTTATTGTAAATTGCATGGACAGTCTGGCTACTCCATCCAGCCCTCAATTTCCAAGACTCTGCCTCTGAGATGGGCTTCTTGTAATGGACAGATCAAATCCAATCCACTTTATGTATAAAGCACGATTTTAACAAACACAAGGTTTCCAATGTGCTGTGCAACAAGATAAAACATAATACATAGATAACACAATAAAAACACAATACAAAGATGAAGTACAAAATACAAAGTTAAAAGTAATAAAATATCATAAAATAAATAAAATATACTGCCCGCACAAGACAAAAAATATGCATGTCATAAAACCAACACCCTACATGGTGAATGTAGGTGTAGCTGTCTGATTTCAGTTTGTGTACATGGTTGAATATTTTGGTTCTTTTTGCAGGGGAGCTGATTCCTTTTAGATTCTAAGAGGTTATATTCAGAGCCAATGCATGGTGTTATTTTTGGTTAACCTGAAGTGAAAATGCCATGTTCTAACCATTTGAATCATAAAAAGTCATAGTAGCTACAGCATGTCGAAAAAAGTAATAGTATAGTATATCGAAAAAAGTCATGAAAATTTCATATAGTAGGTCGAAAAAGAAATCCAGATTCCAAAATCAGATTCCAGCTCGACAACCTCGATAAGAGAGGACCACAGCCAGTAGTCAATGTACAGGACAGACAGGGAGCTGTGCTGAACTTCCAGCTTTAGAAAGGACATTAGTGGAGCTTACCACTGAGGGCCCAGAAACCAGGCTTGCTCTGGTAAGTCTGTCACAATCTGGTGTCATGTTAATGCTCTCACCTTTGGTCTATCGCTGGTAATGGGTTATATATAATATATATGGGTTATAATTATGATTTAATTATTGAATTTTCACTCAAATTTGTATGAATATAAAAGAAAATTAAAACTGCGAGCAGTGATAACGGGCCCTCGCATGGCACGTAACTCGGTTAGTGCTACGACCGCCTGACGTGTCGGACCGCCTGGCCTTGCCACCGCCACGAGGCGGGTCGTCCCTGGCCACCGCCACGGCACGGGTCGTCCCCGGCCCCAGCCACGGCGCTGGTCGTGGCTTGCATGAATCATCGCCTCCATCACTGTGTCAGATGATTGAAGTCGTCACGCTCGACTGGGGTGCAAAGTTCCACGACACTGGGACCTTATACGGGTGTAAAAACATGACATTTTATGTCGCCACTAGGTGGCGCTCTGATTGTGAGTCAATATTGCAGTGCAGAAGTGTTCAGGGTGGGACTCTCATCAAATGTGAGAAGTTTGAACATGATCGGACGATGTACATTGAATTTATAACAGTTTAGAGTGTTGTGAAGCATGAAATCCGTCCGTGTTCGTGGGGTCGTGCTGGTCAAGCCCTTTGACTTATGTAAGACCTTTTAATGATTTTTAATCATTGAGGCCTCTAGAACAGGCTCATAAAGTTTGGTAGGAATCGGATCAGCAGTCTAGGAGGAGTTCGTTAAAATATACTGCATGCAAGAGGTGAAAAATCGCTTAAAATTTCACATTAAATGCAAAATGGCTGACTTCCTGTTGGGTTTAGGGCATGGGTCCAAGAGGCTTTTTTGTACATCTCTACATGTTCTATGTACCTACAAAGTTTCATGCAGGTACGTCAAAGTTAAAGGTGTTCAATATCCGAAAAGGAGCCGTAAAAGTGTAAAAACATGATATTTCCAGGTACCATCAGGTGGCGCTCTGACCTAAGGTCAATATCACAGTGCATACGTGTTCAGGGTGAGACTCTTATCAAACATGTTAAGTTTTGAGCAGATTGGACATTGTATCCTGAAGTTACAACAACTTCCTGTACACTGGCCATAACGCAAGCCCTGGCCACACCCTTTGACTTATGTAAGACCTTTCGATGATTTTGCATCGTTGAGGCCTATAGAACAGTCTCAACGAGTTTGGCAGCAATCGGGTGAACGCTGTAAGAGGAGTTTGTTAAAATACAATCCCTACAATTGGTAAAATCGGAAAAATGGCCTAAAATGGCTGATTAACTGTAGCGCCCCTGAGTGGTCAATTTTGATAAAACTTTCAGGATATGTTGCAGGGAGAGATTTTAACACGTCCTGCAAGTTTCAAGCAGATTGGACATTGTATGCTGAAGTTACAATGACTTCCTGTACACTGGTAAAAACGTCACACACTTGCCACGCCCTTTGACTTATGCAAGACCTTTTGATGACTCTTCATCACTGAAGCCTTGAGTACATGATGACCAAGTTTGAGGTGAATCTGATAAAGCTGCTAGGAAGAGCTCGCTGAAGTATAAAACTTAACACTTTCTATAGCCAGTAGGTGGCGCTCTGAATATGAGTCAATATTGCAGTGCTCATGTGTTCAGGGTGGTACTCTTGACAAATATGTGAAGTTTTGATCATATCAGACAATGTACATTGAAGTTATAACAGTTTAGATTTTTGTGGTTGAAGCATGAATTTCGTCCATGTTCAGGACGCCGTCCCAGCCACGCCCTAAGACTTTTGTAAGACCTTTCGATGATTTTGCATCTTTGAGGCCTCTAGAAAAGTCTCAGCTAGTTTGGCATGAATCGGATCAACGGTGTAGGAGGAGTTCGTTAAAATACAAAGCCTGCAATAAGCTAAAATGGCCAAAAATGGCCTAAAATTGCTGATATACTGTAGCGCCCCCGAGTGGTCAATTTTAATAAAACTTTCAGGATATGTTCCAGGGAGATATGTCAACATATCCTGCAAGTTTTGTGATGATTGGGTTAGAGATTATGGAGTTATGTGTATTGATTTCTAGAGCCCCGCCCCTCCGATGGTCATTGGCTTATAACTTTTAAACGCAACGATATTTTTCAAAGCCTTTGATAGCACTTGATCAGCTTGGTCTAATGATGATCCACAGCAATTTTGGTGCGAATCGGATCTACGGTTTAGGAATAATTAGCAAAAACGTGTTTTTCACAAAATTCAAAATGGCGGAAAATTTCGGTAGGCGGACTTTGGTGCCATAATGTAATTTTTTGTAGAGCACACGGATCTGCATATGTGTGCAAAATTTCAAGTCAATTGGAGTTTCGGTGTGAGCTGGCCATCCTTCTTCGCGTTAGGTGGCGCTAGCGAGCCACTTTTCTGTGGCCAACTATGAAACCTTTAAAATATCAAAATTTTCGCCGTTTTCTATTAGCATGCTAATTTTTTTCAACTTCTGAATATGATAAGGCCTCCAAAATGGCACCCGAAGTGGCGGAAAAATAATAAGAAGAAACCGTACAGTTTCAATAGGGCTTCGCTGCCCGACGTTGTCGGCGCTCGGGCCCTAATTAAAATGCTATTGTGGAATTGTGTTTTTATTTTCACGTTCACATTATGCTGTGCTTCTATTGATCTGCTGATGAGATTCCTCAATTATTGCACTACATCTCAGGCCCAGCAGAGGGCAGCACCAGGTTACCCAGATGCTGTTGCACATCACGTTGTGTGACCTGGACTCTGCAAATTCACGAGATATGAAACGATACAACACTATACATTTGGTAGACTTTTATTCTCTATCAGCCATAGACACACTGCAACCATTTTATTTTTGTCTTTTTGAATTTTGATACAGTAGTACATGCCCTTATAGATTAATATATGCATTGTATATGTATATAACTGTCATCACAGAAAAGGGATGCTGTTTCTTCAAATTAAAAGCATACCTGTCACAGTGAACTTCCACTAGTTTGCATTTTACATTTTTCTAAATCACAAAGTAACAGTGACAGTGTAATAAATACATTACATGTTGTAGATACATACAATAGCAATGCTCCGAGCTGTGAATAATGTATGTTTAAGCTCTCAACCTGCGTTGTTGCATTTGTGCCTGGTGTATCGTTATCTTGTATTTATCATCTGCCTTGCCAAAATGAAAGCTATCTCTGTGGCTAAGATATACTCGACCTCATATCCTGTGCACAGAAAGCATGGAGGTGCTCCCTCCTGACATTCAGGAGTGCATATGCAGCTTGTGTAAAATAAATGTTTCTTTCTTCGCCGACAGAAACTGGCGCATTTTTTTTGCTACTCATTCACTCACAAACACACAGCACGCGACTGCCAAGAACTGGTCCGACACTTGTTCAAAGACAAACTGATAAAGTTGAACAATAATTAAAGCAGAAACACCTCATCACCTTTACCACTAATGTAATATCAGACAAGTGACAGTTAAATAGCTGTGATGAACTTATTCACCAGTGGCAAACAAAAATGATATATACTTGTAAATTAACTCAAAATCAAAAATATACTAAGACATCTTCAGAAGAAACCATTTAAAATCAGCTTGTAATAATTCTGACAATACCGTCTCCAAACCTGCTGACATTACAGTATTCAGCTCACACTCTTACATACAGTACAATCTCATTCACATACTCACCATTCACACGACATGAGCCAAGATCAGCATTTTAAGAGAAAAAGACAAAAAAACAAAACAAAGACACCTAAACATAAGAACACAGGCAAGAAAGACACACAGAAAGGAAAGAGAGTCAGAAGAGCAATCCATAGAACTACAAAGCAGTCAAAGCTTGGATTGTAATGACAGATGTTGGTTAGTCATGCCTGCTCTACTTCACATGGGTGATTATTAATTCCTAGGATACTGATGTCAGTAATGTCTAGATTATAGATAATATATAATTCCCAAAGACAGAGTACACACAGCCTACACAAAACACAGCAGCAGCAGCGGTTAAATTCAGTGTCGATACAGTCTGGTTTTCTCTGTGTGACATCTTGACAATCTGAATCTGAAGCAGAGAGGCTAGTACAGTGAGTGAGACCGTTTTTAAGTAACGGATATCTGAGAAACTTGTTGTGAGAGGCAGTGCAGTGTGAGGGATATTGTCTTTCAGTCCAAGCACCTACTCGGAGAGTAGTACCAGTATTTTGCAGGTAAAGTTACCTTTTAGGTTTGTGAGTTAGTTGATGTGAATAGTATTCCTCTGTGTTTTTTGTTTTTTCTGTTGCTCTAACATAGCGTCAAGACAAAAATATCAATTCTGAAATGGAAAGTCAAATTTATACAGAAAAGGAACAGAAAGCTTTCTTTGGTCACACAAAAAGGCAAAAACAACATCAGAACATGAAAATAAAATCAAGAACACATTACACGAGCCAGGGAAGAAAACAAATCGTGAACAAAAGCTCATCTTCCAGGACGTAAGTGGGAAGACGGTGGTAGCTTTGAGGTGCCGTGGTGCACACTGGGATTGCATGTGGCAAATGCATAGGATTAGGGGGGATTTTCACATGGGCAGAGCCAGGGAGCGGGGGAGAGTGTTACACATTCTTCTACTCTTCCTCCTCATTGTTGTCCTTTTCTTCTTCATCGTAGCGGTGAAAGAGCTGGTGGAGATGCTGCTGGAGGCCACGTGGTTTTGACCCTTTTCTCGGGTTGTCCACTTGCTCTAGAAGGACCCGTTGGCGCTGCCCGGCTCTCTTCACCTCCGTTCGTCTGTGGGTTCGACCTTTACGCATGTGGGCCCTAAACAAGGAGCATGGACAGAGTGAAAACATCGGTAAGACAGGCTGCATCATCAAAATATGCACGGATGAAATAAAAGGACCAGATGCTGCTAAATTTGTTATTTGTAATATGTTATGTTAGAGAAATAAAATACCCAGAAATGACATCATGCTCCATAAATCCAGCATTCAATTGTGATCACATGCACAGCATTGCTACTTTATAGGTGCAGAACCCTAAAGATTATATCATGAAACACTTCAAACAGGCCAATGATCAAATTCAGATACTGTGTGGTGGCCCATTCATGGTAATTACACATAAACCAGCCAACAACTACAGATGGGTGACATTTCAAGGAAAAACCAACATAAAGCGTCCCTTTTTTATGGCGTTGGGCCACCATGAACCTCCAAAGCAACTTCAGTGCAGGTCATAGCATATGATGTTTATCATTTTCATGGACCCCTGGCTTTCGTGAATGGATCTACATTTATGTTTCTCATTCTTTTTATCAAGAGTTTTCCTTTGATTTGATTTGTCTGTGAACATTAAAAGCCGTCATTTGTGATGCGTTCTCCTTTTTAGCTCCTTATTTATGTGGAATACTTAAGCCTACCTGGTACATCCAGCAAACTAGTTCTGGCATGTCCTCTCTTCAAAGCTTAAAGTGTCATAATACATGGCAGTACACAGTAAACACAATGTAACAAAATAACATACATCTCACTTGGTTCTTTGTCTTCTCTTTTTATAAAGAATGTAAATATGTTAGAGCACACTACTTGTAGTTAATGGATATTAGTATTAGCAAATCATTAGTCAATATCAGTAAAAAAAACCTCTAGCACTTCAATCTCACAAGATGCAAGAGATCACACAATCAAACAGGTGCACTCCAAGCACTCACACACCTCCGGACCACAGTTCCATCTTCTTTGACAGTCTCTCTCTCTACCACATGAGGGAGCTCTGTTCTGCTAAAACCACTTATATAACCTAGTGCCTGATGGCATGAAATGAAGAAAACAGTATTTATGGAACTTGATGCACATGAGCTACAATAATGTGCAAAAACAGTGACGAGATCACATTATCCACACACCTGGTGGAAGTCATCTTGGGCCGAGGGGAGGTCAGAGGCCAACGACGGATCACCCAGGTGAGACATTGTCCTGTCACCTTCCACCACTGTTGTCCTTTCTACACAGCGGACCTGACAACCTTCAGCTCTCTCCTGATTTGATGGTGAGAAACCCTCACATTCAGCAAATGTGACCTGAGTCAGAAGAAAAAGAGTATTTAGTGCCTTAAAATAATGTTTCCAAAATAGTTTCAGTGGTTCATCACCTCAAAACCGGGTGAACGGCACTTCCGCATTCGCTCTGCAGCCCTCTATTGGCTGTAACCGCACTATGTAACTTTGCCTCGTTGGGTAGCGGTTTTGTAGTTCTAATGAGACTACCAATTTGACCTGCTTTACGGCAAGCGTTACAAAAGCCGGTAGGTGGAGGCTCTGCGTGGAGATCAGTGGGAGAACACCCGGCAGGTGCATGGAAGATACCTTGCAGCTAGGTAGTTTTTAAATTGGCGTCATGGCAGAGCCTGCAAAGAAAAGGAGGAGTATAATGTCCGATGAGTTGAAGAAAAGAAACGGGAGCATGACAAAGAACGAGCTCGAACGAGAGTGAATATCGAACTGGCTCACACTCGTTGGCGAGAGCTTAAGGAGGCTACAAAATGCAAGACGGATGGTGACCTGGCTTTGTTGCTGCTGGACTTGTAAATAATACCGGTAATCATTTTTTTTTCCAACAGTGTGCATCTGTGTACAATACATTGTCGATTATTTTATTGGCTCATGTTAGCTAAGGCGTTAGCTATTGTGCTAATATATATGTAACTATCGCTATGGCTCATGTTAGCTAATCTTAGCTAAGGCGTTAGCTACTCTACCTTGTCACTGGACATCGTTCAAATCGTTCATCGTTTCCAGAGCCGGTTCTGCATACAAACAAATAACGTGCGTGCGACGGTAGGCTGCGGTAGGCTAAATTATTTACGACGGCAGTAATGGACAATTCCCTTCCAACCTGTAGGGGGACCGAAGAGGAAAAGTTCTTAAGTGTTGCTTTAATTGTCTTTTATGTACTGCTATCAATAAAAATGTTGCCATGTCTGGTTTTGTCTGCTCCGTTGTGACATGATAAACAGCACACACACCTCTGTGTGATCTCCCTCACTCTTCAGTACAGTCCGCTTCACCACCTTAGAGTATCCATCTCCCTCTGCAGCACTCCTGGATCCCTGCGGAGCCCCTTCTGATGACACCTCTTCATGCTCCACGCCATCCGTGGACACACACTTGCGAATGATTTTACGTGTAACCTGAGGAAGATCAAAATAAGTATTTGTTTAAAGAAAAAAGGGTAGCCTAACACTTTATAATAACTATCATTAATAAATGATAATAATAATAATAATAATAATAATCGTTACTCTTAACAATCAATACAATTGTAACTAATAATGTTTACTAATTATGAGTCATATTATGTTATTTCAACAGGTTATTGTTGCACATATAACATTTTATATACTATATGAAGTTTTGAATGATTACTCAATAATTTACAAACCTTTATTTATAAATAATAACATATATATATAGATGTAATAGCAATTTGTTACTGGTTAATAATTTGTTTGTAAAGCATCCAAAGACATTATAAGAGGCTATTATAAAGTTGCAGCTGATGAATTCCACTTCCATTCTAAAACGTAAGTAAGAACACAAAGTGACACAACGTGGAAGCACCAGTTCAGACAAATAATAAAGCTGCACACAAATAAGTATGTTTTGCTTTACTGGCTGTTGTCACTACTACACTACAAGTACTGCCATGTGATATGTGCATGAGAGCTCATACAGAATCTTGCTTAACCTTTTTGACAACAATGTGTCCGTTTTCATCCTTGAACCTTTCTTCTGTCACTGACTGCGTTGGGAAGTCTGGCATTTCATCAGCCTGTAAGGGAAACACAACAATCAGGAAAGGCAGCTTCGGTCAGTATAATGTTTATGTGTTTAATTCCACACTTGGAAAAACAAAACGCAAACACGTTAGAGAAAAATATGAACCACAAAACATACATTTTAGGTAGTAATTCAGTGAGAGAATAGGGACTTTGGGAAACTGGAAACAAACTTGCATTTGTAAAAAACAACAAGAACAAAGAAGTGCTCACAGCAACACAAAACGCCTCCATGAGCTTCAGCCATCTATGCAAATCATGTAGCAGGTTTCTTTTAACCCCAAACTATTCTTCAAACGCACGTTTTTCACACAGTTAACATTTCCATACAGTAAAGACCTAGCCTGGTTAGAGTTGCACTCTGGAAGTCACACCCTCCATGCTCAGTAAAAAAAACAAAACATGAATCATGCTAAATCAGATACCTGAATGACAACTCTTCTTCGAACTATTCTGGTGGTCAAAAATTCATCATCTGAACTTTCTGACATCGAGCCGAGCTCTGCAGCGATCTCCTGACCAAGCAACACAAATCCATTAGATTTCAATGGATGAAGATATTTAAATGCTATGTTAGAAGCAAAGCAGGCAATAAGCAGAGTGTTATGGTGCACTTTCCATTGATTTTTTTTTTTTTTTTAATTAATTACCATAGCTTACATTGGAAAGGACAACATGGCAGTCGGGGACTTGGAAAAACATTTGCAAAGCTTACCATGCTTTCATTTAAGTAAAGAATGAATGTGCTGATTGCTGATGAAAAAACAGGTAACTTATGTTGATTAATGTGAGTGATACAGCCGGCTTCAGACAGCACAGCAACATGCTGAGTTAGGACTGGTAAAATAAAATAAGGGTTATGAGGAGTTTTAGATCCCATCCAGGTGGCCAGAGGGTTAGCAGTCATTCCTCTCTGAAGCAAATATAATATTTAGTTAAGCTCAGCTCCAGGGGAAAAAACTTGAAGTTTAGGGTGTCATCTTACCCTTGTCAGAGATTTATCAGTATCATCATATGCCCCAATTTCACAGACGGGGGGCGGTTGCAAAGCCTCACAAAAGATGAATTCTTCATCTGATGCTTCTGAATCGTGTAATAATTCTTCATTCTCTTCTTTCACATCATAAAGAGGCTCGTGGACGAAAGGAGCATCCTCATAATCTTCACTTCCAGAGGACAGCAGGAGTTTTCGATTATCTTTTTCTAGTAATCTAGCACAGCTGAGATAATCCTGGGGCTTGTCTCCTTTTGACATGGTACTTTTCTCAGGTTCATCAGGCTCAGTCTCTGAGAAATCGGATGAAGCCTGTATGCAGTCAAAGAAAGGCTCCGGGTCAGAGTATTCAAAGGTTGGGCTGTCTGCACCGGGATGCACCAATTCTGCATATTCTGGGGGCTTGTGGGTATTAATGGTTGTGGTAGAAGAGATCTCTGCATATGCAGGTGGGATGCTGTAGTCCTCATCGGAGGTTAATGAAGTCGTCTCTGCTTTGGGTTTAACTGGAGTGGGCTGAGAGGCAAAATAACCTGCTGTAGTCAAAGATTCTTCTGAATGCTGTCCATTGGTCCTTGGCCTATCCTCATCTGGGGATGTCTCCAAATTCTCCAGGGAGGGGTATGCCATCAGTTCCTCAAAGCTAAAATGTCTTGCAGATGTAACTGTCTCCGGAGTCAAATCAGAAAGAGACTGAGAAGTGACATCGTCGGTCTGAACGGCTTCAACAAAAGTTGTCTCCCATAAATGTGGACGTTGATCTTGGAAGTTCTGTGTTTGTATTTCTTCTGTTGGAGTTATTGAGTCTTCAAAGGATGTACCTGATTCAAGTTCTTCTTGACATTTACGGATGTCAGTTGTGGAATCTTCCTCATAAAGATTCACCATATGTTCCTCGGGTTTATCTGAAGGACTCTTTGTAGCTACCTTGGGGAAAGACACTGGAGAAAGTGTCTCGGTAGCATTCTCATCATATGTGCTGGACTGGACTATGTTCACAGGAAAACTTGAGGGCGATGGTTCCATCATATCACAAAATCTTTGGGGAAATTCTGGAGTTGAAAGGGACTCAGTAGGACATTTTTGACTATCGTTAGGACTTTCAAGGCTTTCTGGCTCACTTGTGTCAGAGGATTTTGTTGGATCAGGAGGGACTGTGTCTACTTCAGGTTCACCTTGAATGGATGTCTGGGAAAGTGCAGGCTCTATGACTGACACTGGAGAAAGTGTCTCGGTAGCGTCCTCATCATATGAGCTGGACTGGACTATGTTCACAGGAAAACTTGAGGGCGATGGTTCCATCATATCACAAAATCTTTGGGGAAATTCTGGAGTTGAAAGGGACTCAGTAGGACATTTTTGACTATCGTTAGGACTTTCAAGGCTTTCCGGCTCACTTGTTTCAGAGGATTTTGTTGGATCAGGAGTGACTGTGTCTACTTCAGGTTCACCTTGAATGGATGTCTGGGAAAGTGCAGGCTCTATGACTGCTATGTGGTTAGTATCTTCTGCAAGCTGTATAGTAGATGACAGGTTGACTTCTGGGTTATCACTATCTTCTATGTGGCATTGATCCTCAGATGAAATCTCACACTCAGAATTTTGACCAACTTCAGAGCTTTCATCAATTAATTCTGACAGAAGTGGGTCAATTGTCTCCGGCCTAAATTTAAGTTTCATCTCCTCCAGATCTGACAGCAGCTGGTCAAGTTGTGGTGATCCAGACTCTGGTGGTGTTGGAGTAGACATAATGACTTGGTCATCTGGACTTTCTTGAGCTGTTTGACAGAGTGAGTCTGCTGTCACAGAGATTGGTTTCGTGAAATCAGAACTTTCACTTTGTGTGGGAAATGACAGCATTCGATCTTTTTCCTGTGATGAGCAGCTTTGGTTGGTTGATGATGTGATTTCAGATAGTGTTTTACTGAGGTCATAGGTACCTGAGAGGGGTAATTCTAGTTTTTCAGTCGAAAGTTTGTTTGAATCATGTGCCAAGGAGGGTGTCTCAGTTGGAAAGACCTGACTCTGTCCTAAATAAACACTTTCTTGTTTTGAAGATTCTGAAATATTTGTCCTGGAAGATGATGATGATACCTGCAAGAAATGATACAATGGTGTGGAAAGAAATATATAAATAAATATGATAGGTGATTTCTTTTGGTGATGAAAGGAATCGTCAAATGAAGCATGCATTTGTCGATTACACGGAAATTCACTTGTAGCCTGCTTGCCTTTAGGTCATTGCAGTAGTATTTTACATCTAGTATTACATGTAGTATTTTACATTCATAGATAACATTACAGACTACAATTTGAAATGCATTTCATTCATGTAATGACTGATTAAGATCCTGCAAAATTTAGATATTTTAAAAATTGTCTTGATACATTTTGCAGTCATAACAGCAGGGTACAAGTGAAGTTGAGTCAAAATCAGAATTTGGTGTACATGAAGGTGTACATGCAACATTTTACACTCCTTCAAGCAAGTGTTTGCCCCCTTGTCATATTATAAGGGCAGAAAACACTGCAATTGTCATGAAGATGCAAACCCAACCATTTTATTTGTCAGCCAAACACTACTACTGTCTTTTCTACTGCAGGTCTGTCCCATTTCCCAAAACGCAAATAATTCTGTTATTTCGGCTTCATCAACATAATTCAATATTTTGAAAAGCATACTGCAAAATTATAAAAAGGGTTGTTGTGTCCCTAAGATAATTTGGGATGGCAGCATGTGGGAAAAGGGCAGTAACAGCAATATCTAGCTACAAACATGCAATTTGTTCTAAAATATTTGGATATGGCTGTCAGTGGGGCATAGTCACTTAAGGGAACATTATGGGCACCATTAGATGATTGTTTCTGTGATCTGTTTTTTTGTTTTGTTTGGGAGCCTGTGCATTACAGACAGCACATGATTCTAGCTATGGCACATTGGTTTAGATTTTTATGGCTGTATGCCACATTCTAAGTGGCTCTGTGCAGCTGCAACTACAGTAGATTGTAATCTTGACCTTAAGATGGGCCTCGAATGTGCTTAAACTTGAATCAGTCAGTTTAAAGGAATCACGTCCAAGTCCATTGAGTAGCTCTTTATCTTTGTAACTTTTGAGAACTCTCCACACCAGGACAAGAAGCACATGTCACTAAGTCAGAGAGACAGGGTCACTAATTACCATTAGCTGTGCTTCACTGAAAGATAATTTATTCTGCTCAAACGCAAACATGCCAGCGCAAGACAATAAAGCCTCTGGGTGTTATTAGTAAAGGCATCAGTTCTATATTCACACTTTATGTATTGCCATGTTTATTATTTTTGGACGAAACACTCCATTCACGGCTGAGCAAGAGCTTGTGCTGCCTTACCAACATCAAGGAATCTTGGCTCTTGTCCTCACTCATGGATTTTCTTTTCTTGTTCTTGGAAAACAATTCTTGGGCTTGTGCCATCTTTACATGTGATTCAGGATCTGTCCGTTTATGTTTGTGCACAAGTGATCTTTGGTTCATTGATTCTCTCATTGTTTGAGTTTGTTCATGGGACGCCTCCTCCGGCAATACAGCATGATGACATTCAAATTTTCTTTCTACAGATGGAATGTGACTCAACTCATTGCAAAACTGGCTAATATTGTGTGATCTGACATGATCTAGTGGAGTTTCGTTGCTGTATGGGGAGGAGGCTAGACAAAAAAAGACTGGTCATTTGTGTTTGAGGAGGAAGCTATGGGTCCTGTCTCAACTGTTCCAGTTGGCGGTGTCAGCATTTCTGGATGTGAATCCGTTACTGTAAGATGAGGTACCTCTGAGATGGAAACAGAAGAATCCTGTAATGGTTTGGAGTCTGGTATGATGCTTTCACAATGACAATATTTGGCTGGGCTTTGTGGCTGTCCCATGCTGACTGTTGAATCTTCAAATGCGTCTGAGGTAACAGTGTCAACTGGGAGACTTTGCCCACATGGCAGAAGATTTAAAGCTTTGTCTAAATCTCCTTTTGAATCATGAACTTGAGGGGTGGATGGTACTAACTCAGACAGCCAGTAGTCAAGAAATGACTGAGTGTACTCATTATCTGATGCCTGATTGCTGAAGGACTCATGAAATTCACTGTCGAACACAATGGACTCAGGAGAATCTGGTCGGATTTCATCAGAAAAAAATGAATGGATGCAGTCTCTCTCAAGCATTGTGGATTCTGGCGAAACGGATCTGTTTTCTGGCAAATGCATGTAATAATAAGGTTGACAGTAGAAATCAGGTATTTGTGAGTCAGGAGATAGGGTAAGAAATGAGGAAACCGATTCAGGAGAAGGTGGCCTCTGGTCTGTGGATAATATTTCAGGTATTGGCTGTCGATACGCTGAAGGTGAAGGACTCTCCTTCAATTCACTTTCAATTGCGTGTTGGTGAGGACCTGTAGTAGATCCAGTTTCAACTGTTTCAGACTGTGATATGCCAGAATCGCTATGACAGGTTGGTGAAACAGAACCAGTGAACGCAGCAATTGAAAACAGAAATTCATCAGGTCTTTTGTCTTCTGAGGTGCTATGGAAAATAAAAGAAGACTTTGAAAAATCTTGTTCTGCAAAGCTAGTGGCTACTCGGTCATCTTTTTTGAGTGTACCACTGACAATGCAAGACTGTTTTTCAGGGGTAGATTCACAACAAGAACATTTTCGCTTATAGACTGGATCATACAAATGTGAGATTAAGGTATTAACAACAGGCTTACGTCTTACCCTGTCTTCCTGAGCATTAATTATGGAATCTGATAATTTGGCTTCGGAAGATCCAGGTTTGAACAGGGTTAGGGTTTTAAGATCTGACAGAGTTGAAAGAGGTAATACTGGTCTACCTTCAGAGTACTGTAAGTAATAGTTACAGTGTTGATTCTTCATCTGGCCATATGTCATGTGAAGAGATAAAGAACGCTGCTCAACTGACACCACAGATTCTGGGGAGGATGCTCGAAAGTCTGCCAACCAGTCCTGCAAGAGCGGAAAGTCAAAATCGGAAGACACAGATTCTGGGGACAAGGACCTGTTACAAAATAACCTATCGAGTTCAAAGTCTGATAAAACTGACTGTGGAGACTGTGGTCTGGTATCATCAAACAGGGTTTCCAGGCACAAGTCTGTACCTTCCCAGTCTGAAAATGTTGATTGGGGTGTAAAAGACCTGTGCCTTGACATTTCCACATGATAACATAGATGGGGAGATCTGAACTGAGGAACGGGTGAGTCAGGAGAGAGAGGTCTATGTTGACTTTGAGATGCAACAGACTCTGGGGAGGCTGCTCTAAAGTCTGCCAACCAGTCCTGCAGGAGTGAAAAGTCAAAATCAGAAGACACAGATTCCGGGGACAAGGCCCTGCTACTAAATAACTTATCAAGTTCAAAATCTGATAAAACTGACTGTGGAGACTGTGGTCTGGTATCATCAAACAGGGTTTCCAGACACAAATCAGTACCTTCCCAATCTGAAAGTGTTGATTGTGGAGTAAACGACCTGGGTCTTGACAGTTCTTTATCGTAAATGATATGAGTAGATCTAAACTGAGGAATAGGAGAGTCAGGAGAGAGGGGCCTGTGGTCAGAATGAGACAACACCGACTCGGGAGATTGTGGTCTTAAATTGGTAAGCCATTCCTCTATGGAGGAGTGAATGTACTCATCGTCTGATGACACTGATGGAGGCCGGATGGGTATGAAGTCATATGGTTTGCCGACCAACATCGTGTCTGCTTGTCTTTCTTGTGTTATGCCCCGTACAACATCTGCATATGAAAAAGGTCTTCCAGTGGACAATGGTGGGGACGCAGTGACAGTTAAGCTTGTTTGTTTTGCATCGTTTCGTAAAGGAAGTGAATCTGGCGAATCTGCTCTGTTGTCGTCAAACAATTCCTCAGGACATAATGTGGAATATTCAAGATCTGACAGAGTTGAAAGAGGTGATACTGGTCTACCTTCAGAGTACTGTAAGTAATAGTTACAGTGTTGATTCTTCATCTGGCCATATGTCATGTGAAGAGATAAAGAACGCTGCTCAACTGACACCACAGATTCTGGGGAGGATGCTCGAAAGTCTGCCAACCAGTCCTGCAAGAGCGGAAAGTCAAAATCGGAAGACACAGATTCTGGGGACAAGGACCTGTTACAAAATAACCTATCGAGTTCAAAGTCTGATAAAACTGACTGTGGAGACTGTGGTCTGGTATCATCAAACAGGGTTTCCAGGCACAAGTCTGTACCTTCCCAGTCTGAAAATGTTGATTGGGGTGTAAAAGACCTGTGCCTTGACATTTCCACATCATAACATAGATGGGGAGATCTGAACTGAGGAACGGGTGAGTCAGGAGAGAGAGGTCTATGTTGACTTTGAGATGCAACAGACTCTGGGGAGGCTGCTCTAAAGTCTGCCAACCAGTCCTGCAGGAGTGAAAAGTCAAAATCAGAAGACACGGATTCCGGGGACAAGGCCCTGCTACTAAATAACTTATCAAGTTCAAAATCTGATAAAACTGACTGTGGAGACTGTGGTCTGGTATCATCAAACAGGGTTTCCAGACACAAATCAGTACCTTCCCAATCTGAAAGTGTTGATTGTGGAGTAAACGACCTGGGTCTTGAGAGTTCTTTATCGTAAATGATATGAGTAGATCTAAACTGAGGAATAGGAGAGTCAGGAGAGAGGGGCCTGTGGTCAGAATGAGACAACACCGACTTGGGAGATTGTGGTCTTAAATTGGTAAGCCATTCCTCTATGGAGGAGTGAATGTACTCATCGTCTGATGACACTGATGGAGGCCGGATGGGTATGAAGTCATATGGTTTGCCGACCAACATCGTGTCTGCTTGTCTTTCTTGTGTTATGCCCCGTACAACATCTGCATATGAAAAAGGTCTTCCAGTGGACAATGGTGGGGACGCAGTGACAGTTAAGCTTGTTTGTTTTGCATCGTTTCGTAAAGGAAGTGAATCTGGCGAATCTGCTCTGTTGTCGTCAAACAATTCCTCGGGACATAATGTGGAATATTCAAGATCTGACAGAGTTGAAAGAGGTGATACTGGTCTACCTTCAGAGTACTGTAAGTAATAGTTACAGTGTTGATTCTTCATCTGGCCATATGTCATGTGAAGAGATAAAGAACGCTGCTCAACTGACACCACAGATTCTGGGGAGGATGCTCGAAAGTCTGCCAACCAGTCCTGCAAGAGCGGAAAGTCAAAATCGGAAGACACAGATTCTGGGGACAAGGACCTGTTACAAAATAACCTATCGAGTTCAAAGTCTGATAAAACTGACTGTGGAGACTGTGGTCTGGTATCATCAAACAGGGTTTCCAGGCACAAGTCTGTACCTTCCCAGTCTGAAAATGTTGATTGGGGTGTAAAAGACCTGTGCCTTGACATTTCCACATGATAACATAGATGGGGAGATCTGAACTGAGGAACGGGTGAGTCAGGAGAGAGAGGTCTATGTTGACTTTGAGATGCAACAGACTCTGGGGAGGCTGCTCTAAAGTCTGCCAACCAGTCCTGCAGGAGTGAAAAGTCAAAATCAGAAGACACAGATTCCGGGGACAAGGCCCTGCTACTAAATAACTTATCAAGTTCAAAATCTGATAAAACTGACTGTGGAGACTGTGGTCTGGTATCATCAAACAGGGTTTCCAGACACAAATCAGTACCTTCCCAATCTGAAAGTGTTGATTGTGGAGTAAACGACCTGGGTCTTGACAGTTCTTTATCGTAAATGATATGAGTAGATCTAAACTGAGGAATAGGAGAGTCAGGAGAGAGGGGCCTGTGGTCAGAATGAGACAACACCGACTCGGGAGATTGTGGTCTTAAATTGGTAAGCCATTCCTCTATGGAGGAGTGAATGTACTCATCGTCTGATGACACTGATGGAGGCCGGATGGGTATGAAGTCATATGGTTTGCCGACCAACATCGTGTCTGCTTGTCTTTCTTGTGTTATGCCCCGTACAACATCTGCATATGAAAAAGGTCTTCCAGTGGACAATGGTGGGGACGCAGTGACAGTTAAGCTTGTTTGTTTTGCATCGTTTCGTAAAGGAAGTGAATCTGGCGAATCTGCTCTGTTGTCGTCAAACAATTCCTCAGGACATAATGTGGAATATTCAAGATCTGACAGAGTTGAAAGAGGTGATACTGGTCTACCTTCAGAGTACTGTAAGTAATAGTTACAGTGTTGATTCTTCATCTGGCCATATGTCATGTGAAGAGATAAAGAACGCTGCTCAACTGACACCACAGATTCTGGGGAGGATGCTCGAAAGTCTGCCAACCAGTCCTGCAAGAGCGGAAAGTCAAAATCGGAAGACACAGATTCTGGGGACAAGGACCTGTTACAAAATAACCTATCGAGTTCAAAGTCTGATAAAACTGACTGTGGAGACTGTGGTCTGGTATCATCAAACAGGGTTTCCAGGCACAAGTCTGTACCTTCCCAGTCTGAAAATGTTGATTGGGGTGTAAAAGACCTGTGCCTTGACATTTCCACATCATAACATAGATGGGGAGATCTGAACTGAGGAACGGGTGAGTCAGGAGAGAGAGGTCTATGTTGACTTTGAGATGCAACAGACTCTGGGGAGGCTGCTCTAAAGTCTGCCAACCAGTCCTGCAGGAGTGAAAAGTCAAAATCAGAAGACACGGATTCCGGGGACAAGGCCCTGCTACTAAATAACTTATCAAGTTCAAAATCTGATAAAACTGACTGTGGAGACTGTGGTCTGGTATCATCAAACAGGGTTTCCAGACACAAATCAGTACCTTCCCAATCTGAAAGTGTTGATTGTGGAGTAAACGACCTGGGTCTTGAGAGTTCTTTATCGTAAATGATATGAGTAGATCTAAACTGAGGAATAGGAGAGTCAGGAGAGAGGGGCCTGTGGTCAGAATGAGACAACACCGACTTGGGAGATTGTGGTCTTAAATTGGTAAGCCATTCCTCTATGGAGGAGTGAATGTACTCATCGTCTGATGACACTGATGGAGGCCGGATGGGTATGAAGTCATATGGTTTGCCGACCAACATCGTGTCTGCTTGTCTTTCTTGTGTTATGCCCCGTACAACATCTGCATATGAAAAAGGTCTTCCAGTGGACAATGGTGGGGACGCAGTGACAGTTAAGCTTGTTTGTTTTGCATCGTTTCGTAAAGGAAGTGAATCTGGCGAATCTGCTCTGTTGTCGTCAAACAATTCCTCGGGACATAATGTGGAATATTCAAGATCTGACAGAGTTGAAAGAGGTGATACTGGTCTACCTTCAGAGTACTGTAAGTAATAGTTACAGTGTTGATTCTTCATCTGGCCATATGTCATGTGAAGAGATAAAGAACGCTGCTCAACTGACACCACAGATTCTGGGGAGGATGCTCGAAAGTCTGCCAACCAGTCCTGCAAGAGCGGAAAGTCAAAATCGGAAGACACAGATTCTGGGGACAAGGACCTGTTACAAAATAACCTATCGAGTTCAAAGTCTGATAAAACTGACTGTGGAGACTGTGGTCTGGTATCATCAAACAGGGTTTCCAGGCACAAGTCTGTACCTTCCCAGTCTGAAAATGTTGATTGGGGTGTAAAAGACCTGTGCCTTGACATTTCCACATCATAACATAGATGGGGAGATCTGAACTGAGGAACGGGTGAGTCAGGAGAGAGAGGTCTATGTTGACTTTGAGATGCAACAGACTCTGGGGAGGCTGCTCTAAAGTCTGCCAACCAGTCCTGCAGGAGTGAAAAGTCAAAATCAGAAGACACGGATTCCGGGGACAAGGCCCTGCTACTAAATAACTTATCAAGTTCAAAATCTGATAAAACTGACTGTGGAGACTGTGGTCTGGTATCATCAAACAGGGTTTCCAGACACAAATCAGTACCTTCCCAATCTGAAAGTGTTGATTGTGGAGTAAACGACCTGGGTCTTGAGAGTTCTTTATCGTAAATGATATGAGTAGATCTAAACTGAGGAATAGGAGAGTCAGGAGAGAGGGGCCTGTGGTCAGAATGAGACAACACCGACTTGGGAGATTGTGGTCTTAAATTGGTAAGCCATTCCTCTATGGAGGAGTGAATGTACTCATCGTCTGATGACACTGATGGAGGCCGGATGGGTATGAAGTCATATGGTTTGCCGACCAACATCGTGTCTGCTTGTCTTTCTTGTGTTATGCCCCGTACAACATCTGCATATGAAAAAGGTCTTCCAGTGGACAATGGTGGGGACGCAGTGACAGTTAAGCTTGTTTGTTTTGCATCGTTTCGTAAAGGAAGTGAATCTGGCGAATCTGCTCTGTTGTCGTCAAACAATTCCTCGGGACATAATGTGGAATATTCAAGATCTGACAGAGTTGAAAGAGGTGATACTGGTCTACCTTCAGAGTACTGTAAGTAATAGTTACAGTGTTGATTCTTCATCTGGCCATATGTCATGTGAAGAGATAAAGAACGCTGCTCAACTGACACCACAGATTCTGGGGAGGATGCTCGAAAGTCTGCCAACCAGTCCTGCAAGAGCGGAAAGTCAAAATCGGAAGACACAGATTCTGGGGACAAGGACCTGTTACAAAATAACCTATCGAGTTCAAAGTCTGATAAAACTGACTGTGGAGACTGTGGTCTGGTATCATCAAACAGGGTTTCCAGGCACAAGTCTGTACCTTCCCAGTCTGAAAATGTTGATTGGGGTGTAAAAGACCTGTGCCTTGACATTTCCACATCATAACATAGATGGGGAGATCTGAACTGAGGAACGGGTGAGTCAGGAGAGAGAGGTCTATGTTGACTTTGAGATGCAACAGACTCTGGGGAGGCTGCTCTAAAGTCTGCCAACCAGTCCTGCAGGAGTGAAAAGTCAAAATCAGAAGACACGGATTCCGGGGACAAGGCCCTGCTACTAAATAACTTATCAAGTTCAAAATCTGATAAAACTGACTGTGGAGACTGTGGTCTGGTATCATCAAACAGGGTTTCCAGACACAAATCAGTACCTTCCCAATCTGAAAGTGTTGATTGTGGAGTAAACGACCTGGGTCTTGACAGTTCTTTATCGTAAATGATATGAGTAGATCTAAACTGAGGAATAGGAGAGTCAGGAGAGAGGGGCCTGTGGTCAGAATGAGACAACACCGACTCGGGAGATTGTGGTCTTAAATTGGTAAGCCATTCCTCTATGGAGGAGTGAATGTACTCATCGTCTGATGACACTGATGGAGGCCGGATGGGTATGAAGTCATATGGTTTGCCGACCAACATCGTGTCTGCTTGTCTTTCTTGTGTTATGCCCCGTACAACATCTGCATATGAAAAAGGTCTTCCAGTGGACAATGGTGGGGACGCAGTGACAGTTAAGCTTGTTTGTTTTGCATCGTTTCGTAAAGGAAGTGAATCTGGCGAATCTGCTCTGTTGTCGTCAAACAATTCCTCGGGACATAATGTGGAATATTCAAGATCTGACAGAGTTGAAAGAGGTGATACTGGTCTACCTTCAGAGTAATGTAAGTAATAGTTACAGTGTTGATTCTTCATCTGGCCATATGTCATGTGAAGAGATAAAGAACGCTGCTCAACTGACACCATAGATTCTGGGGAGGATGCTCGAAAGTCTGCCAACCAGTCCTGCAAGAGCGGAAAGTCAAAATCGGAAGACACAGATTCTGGGGACAAGGACCTGTTACAAAATAACCTATCGAGTTCAAAGTCTGATAAAACTGACTGTGGTCTGGTATCATCAAACAGGGTTTCCAGGCACAAGTCTGTACCTTCCCAGTCTGAAAATGTTGATTGGGGTGTAAAAGACCTGTGCCTTGACATTTCCACATCATAACATAGATGGGGAGATCTGAACTGAGGAACGGGTGAGTCAGGAGAGAGAGGTCTATGTTGACTTTGAGATGCAACAGACTCTGGGGAGGCTGCTCTAAAGTCTGCCAACCAGTCCTGCAGGAGTGAAAAGTCAAAATCAGAAGACACGGATTCCGGGGACAAGGCCCCGCTACTAAATAACTTATCAAGTTCAAAATCTGATAAAACTGACTGTGGAGACTGTGGTCTGGTATCATCAAACAGGGTTTCCAGACACAAATCAGTACCTTCCCAATCTGAAAGTGTTGATTGTGGAGTAAACGACCTGGGTCTTGACAGTTCTTTATCGTAAATGATATGAGTAGATTTAAACTGAGGAATAGGAGAGTCAGGAGAGAGGGGCCTGTGGTCAGAATGAGACAACACCGACTCGGGAGATTGTGGTCTTAAATTGGTAAGCCATTCCTCTATGGAGGAGTGAATGTACTCATCGTCTGATGACACTGATGGAGGCCGGATGGGTATGAAGTCATATGGTTTGCCGACCAACATCGTGTCTGCTTGTCTTTCTTGTGTTATGCCCCGTACAACATCTGCATATGAAAAAGGTCTTCCAGTGGACAATGGTGGGGACGCAGTGGCAGTTAAGCTTGTTTGTTTTGCATCGTTTCGTAAAGGAAGTGAATCTGGCGAATCTGCTCTGTTGTCGTCAAACAATTCCTCGGGACATAATGTGGAATATTCAAGATCTGACAGAGTTGAAAGAGGTGATACTGGTCTACCTTCAGAGTACTGTAAGTAATAGTTACAGTGTTGATTCTTCATCTGGCCATATGTCATGTGAAGAGATAAAGAACGCTGCTCAACTGACACCACAGATTCTGGGGAGGATGCTCGAAAGTCTGCCAACCAGTCCTGCAAGAGCGGAAAGTTAAAATCGGAAGACACAGATTCTGGGGACAAGGACCTGTTACAAAATAACCTATCGAGTTCAAAGTCTGATAAAACTGACTGTGGAGACTGTGGTCTGGTATCATCAAACAGGGTTTCCAGGCACAAGTCTGTACCTTCCCAGTCTGAAAATGTTGATTGGGGTGTAAAAGACCTGTGCCTTGACATTTCCACATGATAACATAGATGGGGAGATCTGAACTGAGGAACGGGTGAGTCAGGAGAGAGAGGTCTATGTTGACTTTGAGATGCAACAGACTCTGGGGAGGCTGCTCTAAAGTCTGCCAACCAGTCCTGCAGGAGTGAAAAGTCAAAATCAGAAGACACGGATTCCGGGGACAAGGCCCTGCTACTAAATAACTTATCAAGTTCAAAATCTGATAAAACTGACTGTGGAGACTGTGGTCTGGTATCATCAAACAGGGTTTCCAGACACAAATCAGTACCTTCCCAATCTGAAAGTGTTGATTGTGGAGTAAACGACCTGGGTCTTGACAGTTCTTTATCGTAAATGATATGAGTAGATCTAAACTGAGGAATAGGAGAGTCAGGAGAGAGGGGCCTGTGGTCAGAATGAGACAACACCGACTCGGGAGATTGTGGTCTTAAATTGGTAAGCCATTCCTCTATGGAGGAGTGAATGTACTCATCGTCTGATGACACTGATGGAGGCCGGATGGGTATGAAGTCATATGGTTTGCCGACCAACATCGTGTCTGCTTGTCTTTCTTGTGTTATGCCCCGTACAACATCTGCATATGAAAAAGGTCTTCCAGTGGACAATGGTGGGGACGCAGTGACAGTTAAGCTTGTTTGTTTTGCATCGTTTCGTAAAGGAAGTGAATCTGGCGAATCTGCTCTGTTGTCGTCAAACAATTCCTCGGGACATAATGTGGAATATTCAAGATCTGACAGAGTTGAAAGAGGTGATACTGGTCTACCTTCAGAGTACTGTAAGTAATAGTTACAGTGTTGATTCTTCATCTGGCCATATGTCATGTGAAGAGATAAAGAACGCTGCTCAACTGACACCACAGATTCTGGGGAGGATGCTCGAAAGTCTGCCAACCAGTCCTGCAAGAGCGGAAAGTCAAAATCGGAAGACACAGATTCTGGGGACAAGGACCTGTTACAAAATAACCTATCGAGTTCAAAGTCTGATAAAACTGACTGTGGAGACTGTGGTCTGGTATCATCAAACAGGGTTTCCAGGCACAAGTCTGTACCTTCCCAGTCTGAAAATGTTGATTGGGGTGTAAAAGACCTGTGCCTTGACATTTCCACATCATAACATAGATGGGGAGATCTGAACTGAGGAACGGGTGAGTCAGGAGAGAGAGGTCTATGTTGACTTTGAGATGCAACAGACTCTGGGGAGGCTGCTCTAAAGTCTGCCAACCAGTCCTGCAGGAGTGAAAAGTCAAAATCAGAAGACACGGATTCCGGGGACAAGGCCCTGCTACTAAATAACTTATCAAGTTCAAAATCTGATAAAACTGACTGTGGAGACTGTGGTCTGGTATCATCAAACAGGGTTTCCAGACACAAATCAGTACCTTCCCAATCTGAAAGTGTTGATTGTGGAGTAAACGACCTGGGTCTTGACAGTTCTTTATCGTAAATGATATGAGTAGATCTAAACTGAGGAATAGGAGAGTCAGGAGAGAGGGGCCTGTGGTCAGAATGAGACAACACCGACTCGGGAGATTGTGGTCTTAAATTGGTAAGCCATTCCTCTATGGAGGAGTGAATGTACTCATCGTCTGATGACACTGATGGAGGCCGGATGGGTATGAAGTCATATGGTTTGCCGACCAACATCGTGTCTGCTTGTCTTTCTTGTGTTATGCCCCGTACAACATCTGCATATGAAAAAGGTCTTCCAGTGGACAATGGTGGGGACGCAGTGACAGTTAAGCTTGTTTGTTTTGCATCGTTTCGTAAAGGAAGTGAATCTGGCGAATCTGCTCTGTTGTCGTCAAACAATTCCTCGGGACATAATGTGGAATATTCAAGATCTGACAGAGTTGAAAGAGGTGATACTGGTCTACCTTCAGAGTACTGTAAGTAATAGTTACAGTGTTGATTCTTCATCTGGCCATATGTCATGTGAAGAGATAAAGAACGCTGCTCAACTGACACCACAGATTCTGGGGAGGATGCTCGAAAGTCTGCCAACCAGTCCTGCAAGAGCGGAAAGTCAAAATCGGAAGACACAGATTCTGGGGACAAGGACCTGTTACAAAATAACCTATTGAGTTCAAAGTCTGATAAAACTGACTGTGGAGACTGTGGTCTGGTATCATCAAACAGGGTTTCCAGGCACAAGTCTGTACCTTCCCAGTCTGAAAATGTTGATTGGGGTGTAAAAGACCTGTGCCTTGACATTTCCACATCATAACATAGATGGGGAGATCTGAACTGAGGAACGGGTGAGTCAGGAGAGAGAGGTCTATGTTGACTTTGAGATGCAACAGACTCTGGGGAGGCTGCTCTAAAGTCTGCCA
The DNA here is from genome assembly GCF_963514095.1 of Eutrigla gurnardus. NCBI lineage: Eukaryota > Metazoa > Chordata > Actinopteri > Perciformes > Triglidae > Eutrigla > Eutrigla gurnardus. Next base: position 13,267,712 of record NC_139917.1, read on the forward strand.
ACCAGTCCTGCAGGAGTGAAAAGTCAAAATCAGAAGACACGGATTCCGGGGACAAGGCCCTGCTACTAAATAACTTATCAAGTTCAAAATCTGATAAAACTGACTGTGGAGACTGTGGTCTGGTATCATCAAACAGGGTTTCCAGACACAAATCAGTACCTTCCCAATCTGAAAGTGTTGATTGTGGAGTAAACGACCTGGGTCTTGACAGTTCTTTATCGTAAATGATATGAGTAGATCTAAACTGAGGAATAGGAGAGTCAGGAGAGAGGGGCCTGTGGTCAGAATGAGACAACACCGACTCGGGAGATTGTGGTCTTAAATTGGTAAGCCATTCCTCTATGGAGGAGTGAATGTACTCATCGTCTGATGACACTGATGGAGGCCGGATGGGTATGAAGTCATATGGTTTGCCGACCAACATCGTGTCTGCTTGTCTTTCTTGTGTTATGCCCCGTACAACATCTGCATATGAAAAAGGTCTTCCAGTGGACAATGGTGGGGACGCAGTGACAGTTAAGCTTGTTTGTTTTGCATCGTTTCGTAAAGGAAGTGAATCTGGCGAATCTGCTCTGTTGTCGTCAAACAATTCCTCGGGACATAATGTGGAATATTCAAGATCTGACAGAGTTGAAAGAGGTGATACTGGTCTACCTTCAGAGTAATGTAAGTAATAGTTACAGTGTTGATTCTTCATCTGGCCATATGTCATGTGAAGAGATAAAGAACGCTGCTCAACTGACACCATAGATTCTGGGGAGGATGCTCGAAAGTCTGCCAACCAGTCCTGCAAGAGCGGAAAGTCAAAATCGGAAGACACAGATTCTGGGGACAAGGACCTGTTACAAAATAACCTATCGAGTTCAAAGTCTGATAAAACTGACTGTGGAGACTGTGGTCTGGTATCATCAAACAGGGTTTCCAGGCACAAGTCTGTACCTTCCCAGTCTGAAAATGTTGATTGGGGTGTAAAAGACCTGTGCCTTGACATTTCCACATCATAACATAGATGGGGAGATCTGAACTGAGGAACGGGTGAGTCAGGAGAGAGAGGTCTATGTTGACTTTGAGATGCAACAGACTCTGGGGAGGCTGCTCTAAAGTCTGCCAACCAGTCCTGCAGGAGTGAAAAGTCAAAATCAGAAGACACGGATTCCGGGGACAAGGCCCCGCTACTAAATAACTTATCAAGTTCAAAATCTGATAAAACTGACTGTGGAGACTGTGGTCTGGTATCATCAAACAGGGTTTCCAGACACAAATCAGTACCTTCCCAATCTGAAAGTGTTGATTGTGGAGTAAACGACCTGGGTCTTGACAGTTCTTTATCGTAAATGATATGAGTAGATCTAAACTGAGGAATAGGAGAGTCAGGAGAGAGGGGCCTGTGGTCAGAATGAGACAACACCGACTCGGGAGATTGTGGTCTTAAATTGGTAAGCCATTCCTCTATGGAGGAGTGAATGTACTCATCGTCTGATGACACTGATGGAGGCGTGATGGGTATGAAGTCATATGGTTTGCCGACCAACATCGTGTCTGCTTGTCTTTCTTGTGTTATGCCCCGTACAACATCTGCATATGAAAAAGGTCTTCCAGTGGACAATGGTGGGGACGCAGTGGCAGTTAAGCTTGTTTGTTTTGCATCGTTTCGTAAAGGAAGTGAATCTGGCGAATCTGCTCTGTTGTCGTCAAACAATTCCTCGGGACATAATGTGGAATATTCAAGATCTGACAGAGTTGAAAGAGGTGATACTGGTCTACCTTCAGAGTACTGTAAGTAATAGTTACAGTGTTGATTCTTCATCTGGCCATATGTCATGTGAAGAGATAAAGAACGCTGCTCAACTGACACCACAGATTCTGGGGAGGATGCTCGAAAGTCTGCCAACCAGTCCTGCAAGAGCGGAAAGTTAAAATCGGAAGACACAGATTCTGGGGACAAGGACCTGTTACAAAATAACCTATCGAGTTCAAAGTCTGATAAAACTGACTGTGGAGACTGTGGTCTGGTATCATCAAACAGGGTTTCCAGGCACAAGTCTGTACCTTCCCAGTCTGAAAATGTTGATTGGGGTGTAAAAGACCTGTGCCTTGACATTTCCACATGATAACATAGATGGGGAGATCTGAACTGAGGAACGGGTGAGTCAGGAGAGAGAGGTCTATGTTGACTTTGAGATGCAACAGACTCTGGGGAGGCTGCTCTAAAGTCTGCCAACCAGTCCTGCAGGAGTGAAAAGTCAAAATCAGAAGACACGGATTCCGGGGACAAGGCCCCGCTACTAAATAACTTATCAAGTTCAAAATCTGATAAAACTGACTGTGGAGACTGTGGTCTGGTATCATCAAACAGGGTTTCCAGACACAAATCAGTACCTTCCCAATCTGAAAGTGTTGATTGTGGAGTAAACGACCTGGGTCTTGACAGTTCTTTATCGTAAATGATATGAGTAGATCTAAACTGAGGAATAGGAGAGTCAGGAGAGAGGGGCCTGTGGTCAGAATGAGACAACACCGACTCGGGAGATTGTGGTCTTAAATTGGTAAGCCATTCCTCTATGGAGGAGTGAATGTACTCATCGTCTGATGACACTGATGGAGGCGTGATGGGTATGAAGTCATATGGTTTGCCGACCAACATCGTGTCTGCTTGTCTTTCTTGTGTTATGCCCCGTACAACATCTGCATATGAAAAAGGTCTTCCAGTGGACAATGGTGGGGACGCAGTGGCAGTTAAGCTTGTTTGTTTTGCATCGTTTCGTAAAGGAAGTGAATCTGGCGAATCTGCTCTGTTGTCGTCAAACAATTCCTCGGGACATAATGTGGAATATTCAAGATCTGACAGAGTTGAAAGAGGTGATACTGGTCTACCTTCAGAGTACTGTAAGTAATAGTTACAGTGTTGATTCTTCATCTGGCCATATGTCATGTGAAGAGATAAAGAACGCTGCTCAACTGACACCACAGATTCTGGGGAGGATGCTCGAAAGTCTGCCAACCAGTCCTGCAAGAGCGGAAAGTTAAAATCGGAAGACACAGATTCTGGGGACAAGGACCTGTTACAAAATAACCTATCGAGTTCAAAGTCTGATAAAACTGACTGTGGAGACTGTGGTCTGGTATCATCAAACAGGGTTTCCAGGCACAAGTCTGTACCTTCCCAGTCTGAAAATGTTGATTGGGGTGTAAAAGACCTGTGCCTTGACATTTCCACATGATAACATAGATGGGGAGATCTGAACTGAGGAACGGGTGAGTCAGGAGAGAGAGGTCTATGTTGACTTTGAGATGCAACAGACTCTGGGGAGGCTGCTCTAAAGTCTGCCAACCAGTCCTGCAGGAGTGAAAAGTCAAAATCAGAAGACACGGATTCCGGGGACAAGGCCCTGCTACTAAATAACTTATCAAGTTCAAAATCTGATAAAACTGACTGTGGAGACTGTGGTCTGGTATCATCAAACAGGGTTTCCAGACACAAATCAGTACCTTCCCAATCTGAAAGTGTTGATTGTGGAGTAAACGACCTGGGTCTTGACAGTTCTTTATCGTAAATGATATGAGTAGATCTAAACTGAGGAATAGGAGAGTCAGGAGAGAGGGGCCTGTGGTCAGAATGAGACAACACCGACTCGGGAGATTGTGGTCTTAAATTGGTAAGCCATTCCTCTATGGAGGAGTGAATGTACTCATCGTCTGATGACACTGATGGAGGCCGGATGGGTATGAAGTCATATGGTTTGCCGACCAACATCGTGTCTGCTTGTCTTTCTTGTGTTATGCCCCGTACAACATCTGCATATGAAAAAGGTCTTCCAGTGGACAATGGTGGGGACGCAGTGACAGTTAAGCTTGTTTGTTTTGCATCGTTTCGTAAAGGAAGTGAATCTGGCGAATCTGCTCTGTTGTCGTCAAACAATTCCTCGGGACATAATGTGGAATATTCAAGATCTGACAGAGTTGAAAGAGGTGATACTGGTCTACCTTCAGAGTACTGTAAGTAATAGTTACAGTGTTGATTCTTCATCTGGCCATATGTCATGTGAAGAGATAAAGAACGCTGCTCAACTGACACCACAGATTCTGGGGAGGATGCTCGAAAGTCTGCCAACCAGTCCTGCAAGAGCGGAAAGTCAAAATCGGAAGACACAGATTCTGGGGACAAGGACCTGTTACAAAATAACCTATCGAGTTCAAAGTCTGATAAAACTGACTGTGGAGACTGTGGTCTGGTATCATCAAACAGGGTTTCCAGGCACAAGTCTGTACCTTCCCAGTCTGAAAATGTTGATTGGGGTGTAAAAGACCTGTGCCTTGACATTTCCACATGATAACATAGATGGGGAGATCTGAACTGAGGAACGGGTGAGTCAGGAGAGAGAGGTCTATGTTGACTTTGAGATGCAACAGACTCTGGGGAGGCTGCTCTAAAGTCTGCCAACCAGTCCTGCAGGAGTGAAAAGTCAAAATCAGAAGACACGGATTCCGGGGACAAGGCCCTGCTACTAAATAACTTATCAAGTTCAAAATCTGATAAAACTGACTGTGGAGACTGTGGTCTGGTATCATCAAACAGGGTTTCCAGACACAAATCAGTACCTTCCCAATCTGAAAGTGTTGATTGTGGAGTAAACGACCTGGGTCTTGACAGTTCTTTATCGTAAATGATATGAGTAGATCTAAACTGAGGAATAGGAGAGTCAGGAGAGAGGGGCCTGTGGTCAGAATGAGACAACACCGACTCGGGAGATTGTGGTCTTAAATTGGTAAGCCATTCCTCTATGGAGGAGTGAATGTACTCATCGTCTGATGACACTGATGGAGGCCGGATGGGTATGAAGTCATATGGTTTGCCGACCAACATCGTGTCTGCTTGTCTTTCTTGTGTTATGCCCCGTACAACATCTGCATATGAAAAAGGTCTTCCAGTGGACAATGGTGGGGACGCAGTGACAGTTAAGCTTGTTTGTTTTGCATCGTTTCGTAAAGGAAGTGAATCTGGCGAATCTGCTCTGTTGTCGTCAAACAATTCCTCGGGACATAATGTGGAATATTCAAGATCTGACAGAGTTGAAAGAGGTGATACTGGTCTACCTTCAGAGTACTGTAAGTAATAGTTACAGTGTTGATTCTTCATCTGGCCATATGTCATGTGAAGAGATAAAGAACGCTGCTCAACTGACACCACAGATTCTGGGGAGGATGCTCGAAAGTCTGCCAACCAGTCCTGCAAGAGCGGAAAGTCAAAATCGGAAGACACAGATTCTGGGGACAAGGACCTGTTACAAAATAACCTATCGAGTTCAAAGTCTGATAAAACTGACTGTGGAGACTGTGGTCTGGTATCATCAAACAGGGTTTCCAGGCACAAGTCTGTACCTTCCCAGTCTGAAAATGTTGATTGGGGTGTAAAAGACCTGTGCCTTGACATTTCCACATGATAACATAGATGGGGAGATCTGAACTGAGGAACGGGTGAGTCAGGAGAGAGAGGTCTATGTTGACTTTGAGATGCAACAGACTCTGGGGAGGCTGCTCTAAAGTCTGCCAACCAGTCCTGCAGGAGTGAAAAGTCAAAATCAGAAGACACGGATTCCGGGGACAAGGCCCTGCTACTAAATAACTTATCAAGTTCAAAATCTGATAAAACTGACTGTGGAGACTGTGGTCTGGTATCATCAAACAGGGTTTCCAGACACAAATCAGTACCTTCCCAATCTGAAAGTGTTGATTGTGGAGTAAACGACCTGGGTCTTGACAGTTCTTTATCGTAAATGATATGAGTAGATCTAAACTGAGGAATAGGAGAGTCAGGAGAGAGGGGCCTGTGGTCAGAATGAGACAACACCGACTCGGGAGATTGTGGTCTTAAATTGGTAAGCCATTCCTCTATGGAGGAGTGAATGTACTCATCGTCTGATGACACTGATGGAGGCCGGATGGGTATGAAGTCATATGGTTTGCCGACCAACATCGTGTCTGCTTGTCTTTCTTGTGTTATGCCCCGTACAACATCTGCATATGAAAAAGGTCTTCCAGTGGACAATGGTGGGGACGCAGTGACAGTTAAGCTTGTTTGTTTTGCATCGTTTCGTAAAGGAAGTGAATCTGGCGAATCTGCTCTGTTGTCGTCAAACAATTCCTCGGGACATAATGTGGAATATTCAAGATCTGACAGAGTTGAAAGAGGTGATACTGGTCTACCTTCAGAGTACTGTAAGTAATAGTTACAGTGTTGATTCTTCATCTGGCCATATGTCATGTGAAGAGATAAAGAACGCTGCTCAACTGACACCACAGATTCTGGGGAGGATGCTCGAAAGTCTGCCAACCAGTCCTGCAAGAGCGGAAAGTCAAAATCGGAAGACACAGATTCTGGGGACAAGGACCTGTTACAAAATAACCTATCGAGTTCAAAGTCTGATAAAACTGACTGTGGAGACTGTGGTCTGGTATCATCAAACAGGGTTTCCAGGCACAAGTCTGTACCTTCCCAGTCTGAAAATGTTGATTGGGGTGTAAAAGACCTGTGCCTTGACATTTCCACATGATAACATAGATGGGGAGATCTGAACTGAGGAACGGGTGAGTCAGGAGAGAGAGGTCTATGTTGACTTTGAGATGCAACAGACTCTGGGGAGGCTGCTCTAAAGTCTGCCAACCAGTCCTGCAGGAGTGAAAAGTCAAAATCAGAAGACACGGATTCCGGGGACAAGGCCCTGCTACTAAATAACTTATCAAGTTCAAAATCTGATAAAACTGACTGTGGAGACTGTGGTCTGGTATCATCAAACAGGGTTTCCAGACACAAATCAGTACCTTCCCAATCTGAAAGTGTTGATTGTGGAGTAAACGACCTGGGTCTTGACAGTTCTTTATCGTAAATGATATGAGTAGATCTAAACTGAGGAATAGGAGAGTCAGGAGAGAGGGGCCTGTGGTCAGAATGAGACAACACCGACTCGGGAGATTGTGGTCTTAAATTGGTAAGCCATTCCTCTATGGAGGAGTGAATGTACTCATCGTCTGATGACACTGATGGAGGCGTGATGGGTATGAAGTCATATGGTTTGCCGACCAACATCGTGTCTGCTTGTCTTTCTTGTGTTATGCCCCGTACAACATCTGCATATGAAAAAGGTCTTCCAGTGGACAATGGTGGGGACGCAGTGGCAGTTAAGCTTGTTTGTTTTGCATCGTTTCGTAAAGGAAGTGAATCTGGCGAATCTGCTCTGTTGTCGTCAAACAATTCCTCGGGACATAATGTGGAATATTCAAGATCTGACAGAGTTGAAAGAGGTGATACTGGTCTACCTTCAGAGTACTGTAAGTAATAGTTACAGTGTTGATTCTTCATCTGGCCATATGTCATGTGAAGAGATAAAGAACGCTGCTCAACTGACACCACAGATTCTGGGGAGGATGCTCGAAAGTCTGCCAACCAGTCCTGCAAGAGCGGAAAGTTAAAATCGGAAGACACAGATTCTGGGGACAAGGACCTGTTACAAAATAACCTATCGAGTTCAAAGTCTGATAAAACTGACTGTGGAGACTGTGGTCTGGTATCATCAAACAGGGTTTCCAGGCACAAGTCTGTACCTTCCCAGTCTGAAAATGTTGATTGGGGTGTAAAAGACCTGTGCCTTGACATTTCCACATGATAACATAGATGGGGAGATCTGAACTGAGGAACGGGTGAGTCAGGAGAGAGAGGTCTATGTTGACTTTGAGATGCAACAGACTCTGGGGAGGCTGCTCTAAAGTCTGCCAACCAGTCCTGCAGGAGTGAAAAGTCAAAATCAGAAGACACGGATTCCGGGGACAAGGCCCTGCTACTAAATAACTTATCAAGTTCAAAATCTGATAAAACTGACTGTGGAGACTGTGGTCTGGTATCATCAAACAGGGTTTCCAGACACAAATCAGTACCTTCCCAATCTGAAAGTGTTGATTGTGGAGTAAACGACCTGGGTCTTGACAGTTCTTTATCGTAAATGATATGAGTAGATCTAAACTGAGGAATAGGAGAGTCAGGAGAGAGGGGCCTGTGGTCAGAATGAGACAACACCGACTCGGGAGATTGTGGTCTTAAATTGGTAAGCCATTCCTCTATGGAGGAGTGAATGTACTCATCGTCTGATGACACTGATGGAGGCCGGATGGGTATGAAGTCATATGGTTTGCCGACCAACATCGTGTCTGCTTGTCTTTCTTGTGTTATGCCCCGTACAACATCTGCATATGAAAAAGGTCTTCCAGTGGACAATGGTGGGGACGCAGTGACAGTTAAGCTTGTTTGTTTTGCATCGTTTCGTAAAGGAAGTGAATCTGGCGAATCTGCTCTGTTGTCGTCAAACAATTCCTCGGGACATAATGTGGAATATTCAAGATCTGACAGAGTTGAAAGAGGTGATACTGGTCTACCTTCAGAGTACTGTAAGTAATAGTTACAGTGTTGATTCTTCATCTGGCCATATGTCATGTGAAGAGATAAAGAACGCTGCTCAACTGACACCACAGATTCTGGGGAGGATGCTCGAAAGTCTGCCAACCAGTCCTGCAAGAGCGGAAAGTCAAAATCGGAAGACACAGATTCTGGGGACAAGGACCTGTTACAAAATAACCTATCGAGTTCAAAGTCTGATAAAACTGACTGTGGAGACTGTGGTCTGGTATCATCAAACAGGGTTTCCAGGCACAAGTCTGTACCTTCCCAGTCTGAAAATGTTGATTGGGGTGTAAAAGACCTGTGCCTTGACATTTCCACATGATAACATAGATGGGGAGATCTGAACTGAGGAACGGGTGAGTCAGGAGAGAGAGGTCTATGTTGACTTTGAGATGCAACAGACTCTGGGGAGGCTGCTCTAAAGTCTGCCAACCAGTCCTGCAGGAGTGAAAAGTCAAAATCAGAAGACACGGATTCCGGGGACAAGGCCCTGCTACTAAATAACTTATCAAGTTCAAAATCTGATAAAACTGACTGTGGAGACTGTGGTCTGGTATCATCAAACAGGGTTTCCAGACACAAATCAGTACCTTCCCAATCTGAAAGTGTTGATTGTGGAGTAAACGACCTGGGTCTTGACAGTTCTTTATCGTAAATGATATGAGTAGATCTAAACTGAGGAATAGGAGAGTCAGGAGAGAGGGGCCTGTGGTCAGAATGAGACAACACCGACTCGGGAGATTGTGGTCTTAAATTGGTAAGCCATTCCTCTATGGAGGAGTGAATGTACTCATCGTCTGATGACACTGATGGAGGCCGGATGGGTATGAAGTCATATGGTTTGCCGACCAACATCGTGTCTGCTTGTCTTTCTTGTGTTATGCCCCGTACAACATCTGCATATGAAAAAGGTCTTCCAGTGGACAATGGTGGGGACGCAGTGGCAGTTAAGCTTGTTTGTTTTGCATCGTTTCGTAAAGGAAGTGAATCTGGCGAATCTGCTCTGTTGTCGTCAAACAATTCCTCGGGACATAATGTGGAATATTCAAGATCTGACAGAGTTGAAAGAGGTGATACTGGTCTACCTTCAGAGTACTGTAAGTAATAGTTACAGTGTTGATTCTTCATCTGGCCATATGTCATGTGAAGAGATAAAGAACGCTGCTCAACTGACACCACAGATTCTGGGGAGGATGCTCGAAAGTCTGCCAACCAGTCCTGCAAGAGCGGAAAGTTAAAATCGGAAGACACAGATTCTGGGGACAAGGACCTGTTACAAAATAACCTATCGAGTTCAAAGTCTGATAAAACTGACTGTGGAGACTGTGGTCTGGTATCATCAAACAGGGTTTCCAGGCACAAGTCTGTACCTTCCCAGTCTGAAAATGTTGATTGGGGTGTAAAAGACCTGTGCCTTGACATTTCCACATGATAACATAGATGGGGAGATCTGAACTGAGGAACGGGTGAGTCAGGAGAGAGAGGTCTATGTTGACTTTGAGATGCAACAGACTCTGGGGAGGCTGCTCTAAAGTCTGCCAACCAGTCCTGCAGGAGTGAAAAGTCAAAATCAGAAGACACGGATTCCGGGGACAAGGCCCTGCTACTAAATAACTTATCAAGTTCAAAATCTGATAAAACTGACTGTGGAGACTGTGGTCTGGTATCATCAAACAGGGTTTCCAGACACAAATCAGTACCTTCCCAATCTGAAAGTGTTGATTGTGGAGTAAACGACCTGGGTCTTGACAGTTCTTTATCGTAAATGATATGAGTAGATCTAAACTGAGGAATAGGAGAGTCAGGAGAGAGGGGCCTGTGGTCAGAATGAGACAACACCGACTCGGGAGATTGTGGTCTTAAATTGGTAAGCCATTCCTCTATGGAGGAGTGAATGTACTCATCGTCTGATGACACTGATGGAGGCCGGATGGGTATGAAGTCATATGGTTTGCCGACCAACATCGTGTCTGCTTGTCTTTCTTGTGTTATGCCCCGTACAACATCTGCATATGAAAAAGGTCTTCCAGTGGACAATGGTGGGGACGCAGTGACAGTTAAGCTTGTTTGTTTTGCATCGTTTCGTAAAGGAAGTGAATCTGGCGAATCTGCTCTGTTGTCGTCAAACAATTCCTCGGGACATAATGTGGAATATTCAAGATCTGACAGAGTTGAAAGAGGTGATACTGGTCTACCTTCAGAGTACTGTAAGTAATAGTTACAGTGTTGATTCTTCATCTGGCCATATGTCATGTGAAGAGATAAAGAACGCTGCTCAACTGACACCACAGATTCTGGGGAGGATGCTCGAAAGTCTGCCAACCAGTCCTGCAAGAGCGGAAAGTCAAAATCGGAAGACACAGATTCTGGGGACAAGGACCTGTTACAAAATAACCTATCGAGTTCAAAGTCTGATAAAACTGACTGTGGAGACTGTGGTCTGGTATCATCAAACAGGGTTTCCAGGCACAAGTCTGTACCTTCCCAGTCTGAAAATGTTGATTGGGGTGTAAAAGACCTGTGCCTTGACATTTCCACATCATAACATAGATGGGGAGATCTGAACTGAGGAACGGGTGAGTCAGGAGAGAGAGGTCTATGTTGACTTTGAGATGCAACAGACTCTGGGGAGGCTGCTCTAAAGTCTGCCAACCAGTCCTGCAGGAGTGAAAAGTCAAAATCAGAAGACACGGATTCCGGGGACAAGGCCCTGCTACTAAATAACTTATCAAGTTCAAAATCTGATAAAACTGACTGTGGAGACTGTGGTCTGGTATCATCAAACAGGGTTTCCAGACACAAATCAGTACCTTCCCAATCTGAAAGTGTTGATTGTGGAGTAAACGACCTGGGTCTTGACAGTTCTTTATCGTAAATGATATGAGTAGATCTAAACTGAGGAATAGGAGAGTCAGGAGAGAGGGGCCTGTGGTCAGAATGAGACAACACCGACTCGGGAGATTGTGGTCTTAAATTGGTAAGCCATTCCTCTATGGAGGAGTGAATGTACTCATCGTCTGATGACACTGATGGAGGCCGGATGGGTATGAAGTCATATGGTTTGCCGACCAACATCGTGTCTGCTTGTCTTTCTTGTGTTATGCCCCGTACAACATCTGCATATGAAAAAGGTCTTCCAGTGGACAATGGTGGGGACGCAGTGACAGTTAAGCTTGTTTGTTTTGCATCGTTTCGTAAAGGAAGTGAATCTGGCGAATCTGCTCTGTTGTCGTCAAACAATTCCTCGGGACATAATGTGGAATATTCAAGATCTGACAGAGTTGAAAGAGGTGATACTGGTCTACCTTCAGAGTACTGTAAGTAATAGTTACAGTGTTGATTCTTCATCTGGCCATATGTCATGTGAAGAGATAAAGAACGCTGCTCAACTGACACCACAGATTCTGGGGAGGATGCTCGAAAGTCTGCCAACCAGTCCTGCAAGAGCGGAAAGTCAAAATCGGAAGACACAGATTCTGGGGACAAGGACCTGTTACAAAATAACCTATCGAGTTCAAAGTCTGATAAAACTGACTGTGGAGACTGTGGTCTGGTATCATCAAACAGGGTTTCCAGGCACAAGTCTGTACCTTCCCAGTCTGAAAATGTTGATTGGGGTGTAAAAGACCTGTGCCTTGACATTTCCACATGATAACATAGATGGGGAGATCTGAACTGAGGAACGGGTGAGTCAGGAGAGAGAGGTCTATGTTGACTTTGAGATGCAACAGACTCTGGGGAGGCTGCTCTAAAGTCTGCCAACCAGTCCTGCAGGAGTGAAAAGTCAAAATCAGAAGACACGGATTCCGGGGACAAGGCCCTGCTACTAAATAACTTATCAAGTTCAAAATCTGATAAAACTGACTGTGGAGACTGTGGTCTGGTATCATCAAACAGGGTTTCCAGACACAAATCAGTACCTTCCCAATCTGAAAGTGTTGATTGTGGAGTAAACGACCTGGGTCTTGACAGTTCTTTATCGTAAATGATATGAGTAGATCTAAACTGAGGAATAGGAGAGTCAGGAGAGAGGGGCCTGTGGTCAGAATGAGACAACACCGACTCGGGAGATTGTGGTCTTAAATTGGTAAGCCATTCCTCTATGGAGGAGTGAATGTACTCATCGTCTGATGACACTGATGGAGGCCGGATGGGTATGAAGTCATATGGTTTGCCGACCAACATCGTGTCTGCTTGTCTTTCTTGTGTTATGCCCCGTACAACATCTGCATATGAAAAAGGTCTTCCAGTGGACAATGGTGGGGACGCAGTGACAGTTAAGCTTGTTTGTTTTGCATCGTTTCGTAAAGGAAGTGAATCTGGCGAATCTGCTCTGTTGTCGTCAAACAATTCCTCGGGACATAATGTGGAATATTCAAGATCTGACAGAGTTGAAAGAGGTGATACTGGTCTACCTTCAGAGTACTGTAAGTAATAGTTACAGTGTTGATTCTTCATCTGGCCATATGTCATGTGAAGAGATAAAGAACGCTGCTCAACTGACACCACAGATTCTGGGGAGGATGCTCGAAAGTCTGCCAACCAGTCCTGCAAGAGCGGAAAGTCAAAATCGGAAGACACAGATTCTGGGGACAAGGACCTGTTACAAAATAACCTATCGAGTTCAAAGTCTGATAAAACTGACTGTGGAGACTGTGGTCTGGTATCATCAAACAGGGTTTCCAGGCACAAGTCTGTACCTTCCCAGTCTGAAAATGTTGATTGGGGTGTAAAAGACCTGTGCCTTGACATTTCCACATGATAACATAGATGGGGAGATCTGAACTGAGGAACGGGTGAGTCAGGAGAGAGAGGTCTATGTTGACTTTGAGATGCAACAGACTCTGGGGAGGCTGCTCTAAAGTCTGCCAACCAGTCCTGCAGGAGTGAAAAGTCAAAATCAGAAGACACGGATTCCGGGGACAAGGCCCTGCTACTAAATAACTTATCAAGTTCAAAATCTGATAAAACTGACTGTGGAGACTGTGGTCTGGTATCATCAAACAGGGTTTCCAGACACAAATCAGTACCTTCCCAATCTGAAAGTGTTGATTGTGGAGTAAACGACCTGGGTCTTGACAGTTCTTTATCGTAAATGATATGAGTAGATCTAAACTGAGGAATAGGAGAGTCAGGAGAGAGGGGCCTGTGGTCAGAATGAGACAACACCGACTCGGGAGATTGTGGTCTTAAATTGGTAAGCCATTCCTCTATGGAGGAGTGAATGTACTCATCGTCTGATGACACTGATGGAGGCCGGATGGGTATGAAGTCATATGGTTTGCCGACCAACATCGTGTCTGCTTGTCTTTCTTGTGTTATGCCCCGTACAACATCTGCATATGAAAAAGGTCTTCCAGTGGACAATGGTGGGGACGCAGTGACAGTTAAGCTTGTTTGTTTTGCATCGTTTCGTAAAGGAAGTGAATCTGGCGAATCTGCTCTGTTGTCGTCAAACAATTCCTCGGGACATAATGTGGAATATTCAAGATCTGACAGAGTTGAAAGAGGTGATACTGGTCTACCTTCAGAGTACTGTAAGTAATAGTTACAGTGTTGATTCTTCATCTGGCCATATGTCATGTGAAGAGATAAAGAACGCTGCTCAACTGACACCACAGATTCTGGGGAGGATGCTCGAAAGTCTGCCAACCAGTCCTGCAAGAGCGGAAAGTCAAAATCGGAAGACACAGATTCTGGGGACAAGGACCTGTTACAAAATAACCTATCGAGTTCAAAGTCTGATAAAACTGACTGTGGAGACTGTGGTCTTGTATCATCAAACAGGGTTTCCAGGCACAAGTCTGTACCTTCCCAGTCTGAAAATGTTGATTGGGGTGTAAAAGACCTGTGCCTTGACATTTCCACATCATAACATAGATGGGGAGATCTGAACTGAGGAACGGGTGAGTCAGGAGAGAGAGGTCTATGTTGACTTTGAGATGCAACAGACTCTGGGGAGGCTGCTCTAAAGTCTGCCAACCAGTCCTGCAGGAGTGAAAAGTCAAAATCAGAAGACACGGATTCCGGGGACAAGGCCCTGCTACTAAATAACTTATCAAGTTCAAAATCTGATAAAACTGACTGTGGAGACTGTGGTCTGGTATCATCAAACAGGGTTTCCAGACACAAATCAGTACCTTCCCAATCTGAAAGTGTTGATTGTGGAGTAAACGACCTGGGTCTTGACAGTTCTTTATCGTAAATGATATGAGTAGATCTAAACTGAGGAATAGGAGAGTCAGGAGAGAGGGGCCTGTGGTCAGAATGAGACAACACCGACTCGGGAGATTGTGGTCTTAAATTGGTAAGCCATTCCTCTATGGAGGAGTGAATGTACTCATCGTCTGATGACACTGATGGAGGCCGGATGGGTATGAAGTCATATGGTTTGCCGACCAACATCGTGTCTGCTTGTCTTTCTTGTGTTATGCCCCGTACAACATCTGCATATGAAAAAGGTCTTCCAGTGGACAATGGTGGGGACGCAGTGACAGTTAAGCTTGTTTGTTTTGCATCGTTTCGTAAAGGAAGTGAATCTGGCGAATCTGCTCTGTTGTCGTCAAACAATTCCTCGGGACATAATGTGGAATATTCAAGATCTGACAGAGTTGAAAGAGGTGATACTGGTCTACCTTCAGAGTACTGTAAGTAATAGTTACAGTGTTGATTCTTCATCTGGCCATATGTCATGTGAAGAGATAAAGAACGCTGCTCAACTGACACCACAGATTCTGGGGAGGATGCTCGAAAGTCTG
Organism: Eutrigla gurnardus; assembly: GCF_963514095.1. NCBI lineage: Eukaryota > Metazoa > Chordata > Actinopteri > Perciformes > Triglidae > Eutrigla > Eutrigla gurnardus. The sequence continues at coordinate 13,282,919 of NC_139917.1, forward strand.
CCAACCAGTCCTGCAAGAGCGGAAAGTCAAAATCGGAAGACACAGATTCTGGGGACAAGGACCTGTTACAAAATAACCTATCGAGTTCAAAGTCTGATAAAACTGACTGTGGAGACTGTGGTCTGGTATCATCAAACAGGGTTTCCAGGCACAAGTCTGTACCTTCCCAGTCTGAAAATGTTGATTGGGGTGTAAAAGACCTGTGCCTTGACATTTCCACATCATAACATAGATGGGGAGATCTGAACTGAGGAACGGGTGAGTCAGGAGAGAGAGGTCTATGTTGACTTTGAGATGCAACAGACTCTGGGGAGGCTGCTCTAAAGTCTGCCAACCAGTCCTGCAGGAGTGAAAAGTCAAAATCAGAAGACACGGATTCCGGGGACAAGGCCCTGCTACTAAATAACTTATCAAGTTCAAAATCTGATAAAACTGACTGTGGAGACTGTGGTCTGGTATCATCAAACAGGGTTTCCAGACACAAATCAGTACCTTCCCAATCTGAAAGTGTTGATTGTGGAGTAAACGACCTGGGTCTTGACAGTTCTTTATCGTAAATGATATGAGTAGATCTAAACTGAGGAATAGGAGAGTCAGGAGAGAGGGGCCTGTGGTCAGAATGAGACAACACCGACTCGGGAGATTGTGGTCTTAAATTGGTAAGCCATTCCTCTATGGAGGAGTGAATGTACTCATCGTCTGATGACACTGATGGAGGCCGGATGGGTATGAAGTCATATGGTTTGCCGACCAACATCGTGTCTGCTTGTCTTTCTTGTGTTATGCCCCGTACAACATCTGCATATGAAAAAGGTCTTCCAGTGGACAATGGTGGGGACGCAGTGACAGTTAAGCTTGTTTGTTTTGCATCGTTTCGTAAAGGAAGTGAATCTGGCGAATCTGCTCTGTTGTCGTCAAACAATTCCTCGGGACATAATGTGGAATATTCAAGATCTGACAGAGTTGAAAGAGGTGATACTGGTCTACCTTCAGAGTACTGTAAGTAATAGTTACAGTGTTGATTCTTCATCTGGCCATATGTCATGTGAAGAGATAAAGAACGCTGCTCAACTGACACCACAGATTCTGGGGAGGATGCTCGAAAGTCTGCCAACCAGTCCTGCAAGAGCGGAAAGTCAAAATCGGAAGACACAGATTCTGGGGACAAGGACCTGTTACAAAATAACCTATCGAGTTCAAAGTCTGATAAAACTGACTGTGGAGACTGTGGTCTTGTATCATCAAACAGGGTTTCCAGGCACAAGTCTGTACCTTCCCAGTCTGAAAATGTTGATTGGGGTGTAAAAGACCTGTGCCTTGACATTTCCACATCATAACATAGATGGGGAGATCTGAACTGAGGAACGGGTGAGTCAGGAGAGAGAGGTCTATGTTGACTTTGAGATGCAACAGACTCTGGGGAGGCTGCTCTAAAGTCTGCCAACCAGTCCTGCAGGAGTGAAAAGTCAAAATCAGAAGACACGGATTCCGGGGACAAGGCCCTGCTACTAAATAACTTATCAAGTTCAAAATCTGATAAAACTGACTGTGGAGACTGTGGTCTGGTATCATCAAACAGGGTTTCCAGACACAAATCAGTACCTTCCCAATCTGAAAGTGTTGATTGTGGAGTAAACGACCTGGGTCTTGACAGTTCTTTATCGTAAATGATATGAGTAGATCTAAACTGAGGAATAGGAGAGTCAGGAGAGAGGGGCCTGTGGTCAGAATGAGACAACACCGACTCGGGAGATTGTGGTCTTAAATTGGTAAGCCATTCCTCTATGGAGGAGTGAATGTACTCATCGTCTGATGACACTGATGGAGGCCGGATGGGTATGAAGTCATATGGTTTGCCGACCAACATCGTGTCTGCTTGTCTTTCTTGTGTTATGCCCCGTACAACATCTGCATATGAAAAAGGTCTTCCAGTGGACAATGGTGGGGACGCAGTGACAGTTAAGCTTGTTTGTTTTGCATCGTTTCGTAAAGGAAGTGAATCTGGCGAATCTGCTCTGTTGTCGTCAAACAATTCCTCGGGACATAATGTGGAATATTCAAGATCTGACAGAGTTGAAAGAGGTGATACTGGTCTACCTTCAGAGTACTGTAAGTAATAGTTACAGTGTTGATTCTTCATCTGGCCATATGTCATGTGAAGAGATAAAGAACGCTGCTCAACTGACACCACAGATTCTGGGGAGGATGCTCGAAAGTCTGCCAACCAGTCCTGCAAGAGCGGAAAGTCAAAATCGGAAGACACAGATTCTGGGGACAAGGACCTGTTACAAAATAACCTATCGAGTTCAAAGTCTGATAAAACTGACTGTGGAGACTGTGGTCTGGTATCATCAAACAGGGTTTCCAGGCACAAGTCTGTACCTTCCCAGTCTGAAAATGTTGATTGGGGTGTAAAAGACCTGTGCCTTGACATTTCCACATCATAACATAGATGGGGAGATCTGAACTGAGGAACGGGTGAGTCAGGAGAGAGAGGTCTATGTTGACTTTGAGATGCAACAGACTCTGGGGAGGCTGCTCTAAAGTCTGCCAACCAGTCCTGCAGGAGTGAAAAGTCAAAATCAGAAGACACGGATTCCGGGGACAAGGCCCTGCTACTAAATAACTTATCAAGTTCAAAATCTGATAAAACTGACTGTGGAGACTGTGGTCTGGTATCATCAAACAGGGTTTCCAGACACAAATCAGTACCTTCCCAATCTGAAAGTGTTGATTGTGGAGTAAACGACCTGGGTCTTGACAGTTCTTTATCGTAAATGATATGAGTAGATCTAAACTGAGGAATAGGAGAGTCAGGAGAGAGGGGCCTGTGGTCAGAATGAGACAACACCGACTCGGGAGATTGTGGTCTTAAATTGGTAAGCCATTCCTCTATGGAGGAGTGAATGTACTCATCGTCTGATGACACTGATGGAGGCCGGATGGGTATGAAGTCATATGGTTTGCCGACCAACATCGTGTCTGCTTGTCTTTCTTGTGTTATGCCCCGTACAACATCTGCATATGAAAAAGGTCTTCCAGTGGACAATGGTGGGGACGCAGTGACAGTTAAGCTTGTTTGTTTTGCATCGTTTCGTAAAGGAAGTGAATCTGGCGAATCTGCTCTGTTGTCGTCAAACAATTCCTCGGGACATAATGTGGAATATTCAAGATCTGACAGAGTTGAAAGAGGTGATACTGGTCTACCTTCAGAGTACTGTAAGTAATAGTTACAGTGTTGATTCTTCATCTGGCCATATGTCATGTGAAGAGATAAAGAACGCTGCTCAACTGACACCACAGATTCTGGGGAGGATGCTCGAAAGTCTGCCAACCAGTCCTGCAAGAGCGGAAAGTCAAAATCGGAAGACACAGATTCTGGGGACAAGGACCTGTTACAAAATAACCTATCGAGTTCAAAGTCTGATAAAACTGACTGTGGAGACTGTGGTCTTGTATCATCAAACAGGGTTTCCAGGCACAAGTCTGTACCTTCCCAGTCTGAAAATGTTGATTGGGGTGTAAAAGACCTGTGCCTTGACATTTCCACATCATAACATAGATGGGGAGATCTGAACTGAGGAACGGGTGAGTCAGGAGAGAGAGGTCTATGTTGACTTTGAGATGCAACAGACTCTGGGGAGGCTGCTCTAAAGTCTGCCAACCAGTCCTGCAGGAGTGAAAAGTCAAAATCAGAAGACACGGATTCCGGGGACAAGGCCCTGCTACTAAATAACTTATCAAGTTCAAAATCTGATAAAACTGACTGTGGAGACTGTGGTCTGGTATCATCAAACAGGGTTTCCAGACACAAATCAGTACCTTCCCAATCTGAAAGTGTTGATTGTGGAGTAAACGACCTGGGTCTTGACAGTTCTTTATCGTAAATGATATGAGTAGATCTAAACTGAGGAATAGGAGAGTCAGGAGAGAGGGGCCTGTGGTCAGAATGAGACAACACCGACTCGGGAGATTGTGGTCTTAAATTGGTAAGCCATTCCTCTATGGAGGAGTGAATGTACTCATCGTCTGATGACACTGATGGAGGCCGGATGGGTATGAAGTCATATGGTTTGCCGACCAACATCGTGTCTGCTTGTCTTTCTTGTGTTATGCCCCGTACAACATCTGCATATGAAAAAGGTCTTCCAGTGGACAATGGTGGGGACGCAGTGACAGTTAAGCTTGTTTGTTTTGCATCGTTTCGTAAAGGAAGTGAATCTGGCGAATCTGCTCTGTTGTCGTCAAACAATTCCTCGGGACATAATGTGGAATATTCAAGATCTGACAGAGTTGAAAGAGGTGATACTGGTCTACCTTCAGAGTACTGTAAGTAATAGTTACAGTGTTGATTCTTCATCTGGCCATATGTCATGTGAAGAGATAAAGAACGCTGCTCAACTGACACCACAGATTCTGGGGAGGATGCTCGAAAGTCTGCCAACCAGTCCTGCAAGAGCGGAAAGTCAAAATCGGAAGACACAGATTCTGGGGACAAGGACCTGTTACAAAATAACCTATCGAGTTCAAAGTCTGATAAAACTGACTGTGGAGACTGTGGTCTGGTATCATCAAACAGGGTTTCCAGGCACAAGTCTGTACCTTCCCAGTCTGAAAATGTTGATTGGGGTGTAAAAGACCTGTGCCTTGACATTTCCACATCATAACATAGATGGGGAGATCTGAACTGAGGAACGGGTGAGTCAGGAGAGAGAGGTCTATGTTGACTTTGAGATGCAACAGACTCTGGGGAGGCTGCTCTAAAGTCTGCCAACCAGTCCTGTGTAGAGGATGTGCTCAATTCCATAAAAAATGCAGAGTTTTGGGTATTCTGTTTCTTTTCATCCAATTTGCTTTTAAGGCATGATTCGCTACCTGATTTGCTCAAGAATGTTTTTGAGATTTGGGACTGTGGCCTTAAGTTTTTAAGGCCATTTTCAAACAGTGTATCTGTGTTTTCAGTCTTAACCAAATTTTCTGTGTTTGACATTGGAGTTATGCAATTTGTCAACTTTAAAATATATTTTGGCCTCTCCACCAAGTCAAATACCATTACTTTAGGTGTTCGTAGTTGTTTAAACATGTGACAAGTTTCTACAGATTGTTTGTGACATGTGTGATCTGAGCATGAGTTTCCTTTGAATGATTCTTTCACGGAATCCATATTCATGGACTCTTGCATTTCATTGTGTTGTGAGGTGTTTTGTCTAATGTTTGTTATATGAGTATGCAACTCATTTTGTGATGGTATGTATTCGGAGGATTGTGGTTTCAATTTAGAAAACCAGTTTTCAAGGAACGATTCATTATATTCCCTCTGTGGTTTTTGTGCTTTAGACTTGAGCATACTTAGCTGAAATGACTTTTCTGTTAGACTTAAACCACCTGAATCTGCACTATGGATACCTTTGACATCTGCATGTGTAGCTGTATCAGTTAATAAAGGTGCACTTTCTTCAGCTCTTATGTGACATGTCAATAAATCTTGTTCATCTGTGCTTTTTCCATCCCACCATTTATTAAGATGTGATGGATTATTCATCGAATACTGCAAATGATATGAAGGTACTAACTCTGGAGTCAAAGTGCTACTCTGACCCAGTTCTTCGCAGGTTGTAGTGTAAGGAGTTGCTGTCATTGGTAGTGAGGATGGATTCTCTCTTGAATACAGTAAATAATAATCACAATATTGACTCAGAAGTTGGGCGCGTATAGGTTCTGAAAGCAAGAGTTCAAGAAACGAGAAACTGCACTGAGAAGTCTGTGAGTCTGGTGAGGATGATCTGCAATCCCTATCTGAAAACTCATCACATTCAATATCTGATGCTGTGAATGCTCTCTTTCTCTGTATACCTTTGGGTTTAGGTGTAATATATACATGTTCTTGAGAGGCAGGGGAGAGTGGCCTAAACTTATTCCAAGACTCAAAGGACTCAGAACCAAAGGAGAGTGAAATCCCTGCAGCTTTTTCTGTCAAACCAATCAGTGGTGCACATTCATTTGTATGTAATCGATTGGGGTGTAATTCATTTTCAGTGTAATCAATTGTAACATCCGGAGAACTACATACATCAGGACTTGGAGAGAGTGCCCGACTGTAAAATTCTGCAGGTAAGACCTTTCTTTTCCCCAGAGGAGAGTCAGGTGACATTGCCCTATAATCCCCAATTGACATGACGGATTCAGGGGATGACAGTCTAGCTGCGGGGTCATTTAATATCCATGTCTCTGCAGGGTATAGACCCCTTTCATTAACAGGTGAAAATGTGCTACACTGCTTCTCATTTGACCAATAATCAGGGGTCAAAGGTCTGTTGTCCATAAAAGTGGAAGGTAATGTCACATCGGGTGATTGTTGTGCAAGAAGGGTGATATCAGTTGAGTCACAAGCCATGTGAGCAAAGCCACTTGTCAGACTATGTGGCAAATCTGTTTTTGCTACCTTGATTTCGAATGGTTTCATCATACTGTATTTTGCTGCAGCAATAATGGGTTCAATCAAATCATCAATGAAGGGCATGTTTTCCAGATACTCAACACAGTCCACCTGGGGTTTTGTATTTTCTTCCTTGCTTGACTTGAAGGTTTTAGAGCCCATGTTCACACCTGAAACCTGTGGTATCTTGTCATGACCAGACAGGACTTGGGCTGTGACCTCATCAGTACACTTCTTCGAGAGCCTGCTCTTTTGAGCTACATCTATGTCATCTTCAGTTATGGCCAGTGTTGCTTGGTGGTCCTCTGGCAAAGCTAACCGACTAGGGTTGTGAGAAATTCTTCTGACAATGGTTTTAACCGTGTTTGTATGCTGTGTTGTGTAGCTAAACTCCTCACAAAGTTCACCGAAGTCTGTCTCAGCTTGGTCTGACTCTGATAGGCTCATACCAAAGTCTCTGATAGAAATAGATGATGGTAACTTCAGAATTTCAGGTGATTGGCCTGGCTCATCTTCACAATCACACTGCATCAACTGTATGGTTTGGCTGGAGTCATCTTTGACTTGGCACTGAGTGCCACCTTGGAACGGCCTGGTGAAATGTACGTCAACACTGCAGCGATCTTGCTGGTCTTTCACTTTGGGGTCAAAAACCTGAGTTGCTTGGGTCCTCAGTGCTGCTTCTTTTGAAGTTGGAAGACTACTTACTTGCTCATCCAAGTTGCTGTAACTTGTAGTTTCGTGTGCAAGTACATCCTCAGAGGTCCACAAATTAGGATTCAATTCACTGTAACACAAAAAGAAGAGTAGGTCACAAAATATGACTTTGCATCAAATGATATGGCACTACATTACGCTGCCTATGTGTGTTGCAGATTCATGAATAATTTAAAATAGATAATTTACTGTGGGATCTCAAGCTCCTCCAACAGGTCGCCATGCATGCTCTCCGAGTGGGTGTGTCCAACTGGCTCTGCCCAGGAAGGAATATCCAATAGGGAAGCAACAGAGAGGTCCTCTTCAGAAACCGCTGGGGGTGGTCTGCGGTCCGACTCTAACTTTCGCACAACTCTTGGGCTGTCTGCGTCCTCTTGCACTGAGGATAGGGCTACTGACACTGAAAAACACATACGTGATGAATAAGAGTGCTAGCAAATGCACAAAAACATCCTTCAAACTGGTTGCTGAGTCACTGTGTGTGTTACTACCTTCACTGTGATCCAGTGTCTTCTCTATCTCTGCATAAGTTCTTGATGTTTGCTCTTGAACTGACTTGTTCATCTGGGTTTCAATAAGATGGACGACGTCCATGCGGTTGATCTTGGTTAGTCTCTTAATCAGACAGTCCTCTGTGAAGGGATTTATCTATTATTATTATTATTATTATTATTATTATTAATATTAATAAAATAATAATAGCAATAATAACAACAATAATAATAACACTCTAAAAAACGTTAAATTAACCCAAAAATTACATTTAAAAATTGCAAATGTAAGATTACGTTCAATCAAAATTATGAACATAAATTTATAAAATATATTCATCGAGAGATTCAAACAATCGCCCGGAGTGTGTGAAAGTAGACAAGATAAAAGTGCATTCAATAACTTCAAACACATTAGGAATGTTTATAGGATTTAAAATACTGTATTAACATATTATTATATATTATTATATTATCTATATATTATATAGCCTAATGCCAGTTCAGATCTGTCACACCAACACGCCATGTACCTGTGGCATGTTTGCCTTCCCGCTCAACCCAACGCTGCAACAAGGCATGGCTCTGCTCTTGGAGGGAATTAGGATTATCTGTTCTCACTAATTGGACATCATCCTCGCTGAATTCCAGTTCTCTTGCCAGTTCTAGAGTGGTAGGTAAAAAAAAACGAGAAGATAAAGAAAAAAATCTTGAACTATATTGCGTTTCAGTTATTGCCCCAGGTTTGCAAACAAACACATCAGTTCAAATTCAAACAAAACACACAAGCAGAATGTTTGCATTATTTAACATCTTACCAGTCCAGCTGAAGCCAAGAAGATCTGCAACGATAGCTAATGTCTCCTCTTTCCTGTCAGCATCATCCTGCCAATCCACTACAAAATGTCGTCAGAGCCAAACATCACATTTTAATACCATGGTCAAAAAGAAGTGTAGAATACTATTACCTACAGTACAGTAGGTAGAGTAAGTAAACCCTTTTTTTCACATTGAAGTAAACAATCATGTCAAAATACTTTTGTAAGTGTAGATCTAAAATGTTATTTCCTGAGGATCCTATGTAATGGACTGTAATACTCAAATTAAATGTTAATCTGTGATGTTGACATGGATGATAACATGAAGGTTGGAATAGTAATTCTGAGGAGGACTTAACTTGTTTACAGACTATGATTACTTTGTCACAAAATTAGCAAATCATATTTTTAATCATTAGTGTAAGCAATGGCATTACGGTGCTGATTAAGCGATGTGGATGCTAATATTAGTAAAGCTGTAATAGTAGTACAGATATTAATACAATAGTGGAAGTCTGCATCAAGATTGTCAAAGCTCCTACTTCTTTAACAACATGGTTGTTCAATCTTGAGATTGCATTTACACCAACACAGATGGAAAAGTAACTTACAAACATGCAAAACACCACAAACGCACACAAACAAACACACACACACACACACACACACACACAAACAAGAAAAAAACAATGCAAGATGAGACAAATCACACACATGAAAACAACACAAAACGATAAATGATGACGTTATGTTCTTAGGAAGAGGAAAAGGGTCTTGCTGCCGAGGAGAAGAAATAGGAAAGCAAAAGCTCATGTAGGTCTGGCCATACCTGGCTTACAATCAGGAGCTGACTCATCGTCGATTCTCTGCATCTGAGTTTCCAGCGTGGCATCGCAGGCAGGCCTAGATTGAAATACATCCTCTCTCCCAGAAGATGGTTGTACACTGGATAATGGGTTGTCTTCTGAATCAGGACTGTGTGAGGCCACAATGTCATACGTGAAAATAAGAGAGTCTGGACTCCTGTGACTAGTGCTGCTTATATCATCAGCATCCAAAGAAGACCTAACAGATGTTGTCTTAGAGATTTGGCTATCTTTCATTTGGGCAGACGAGGATATTGTCTGAGTTGGAGGTTTCTGTTGCATCACGACAAGAAGTTTAGTGGGAGAAAGGTTGGATTCGTCAGTGGGTTGATTACTGTCAGAATAACTCCTGCTGTCTTTATTAGTGGCTTTACTTGTCTCACTATCAGCCTCAGATCTAGTCCTACGATCCAAAGTTGAGCGCTGTTTTGCTTTTCTTTGAACCCGATCTGAGTCTTTCATTGTTATTTCCAAAGCGGGGAGTGAATCCTGATGATATGCTGAGATGCCAGCCTGTGCAGCTGAAAAGGACATCTCTATAACCGAGCACTGGTCTTCTTCATCTTCCTCATCATCATCATGTGAGGAGTCTGAGGAATCATGGCTCTGCTCTAAGGATGCTGAATGTGCAACTGTAGATGCATCTGATTGAAGGTCAGCTATGGTAGAGTCTAGATAGCCAAGACCAAGGCTTTCAAGTGTTCCAACTTCACTTTGATTATTGGTTAGGCCCTCCAAAGCACAGGGGGAATCAAGCTGAACCTCAACGGAGCTGCCAAGATAAGCTTTAGAGATGGGCTTCTCACTTTCTGTCTTGTCATTTGAGTCATTGGTGAGAGCTCTGGGTTTAGGAGTAGGAATTGTGTCACTGGCACCCTGAGTCAGAGATGATTTTGGGATCTCTTCAAGGGTTGTAACTGTAATATAATCACTATTCTCTAAAGTCAAATACTTTGTTTGACCTTCCCCAGTCTCTTCTGGCATAACTTCATCAACTGGATGCTCCCCTATATGAAAAAATGCATATCCTTCCCCTTCATCAAAACTTCTTCTTGTCATATCAATAGCTCCCCCTCTGGTCATTTCAAAAAGCTTACCCTCTTGAAACTGAAATGGATTAGTGGTTCTGTCATCACCAGGTGTTCGAATGGGTGTGCTTTCAAGTGTTCGTCCATCCTTTGCAGAACAAAGATTTATCTGCTCCTCAGCCTCAAACGGTGTATTGAGGACTACATCATTCTCACCTTCACACCCTGGAATAACATATTCTAGTTCTTTAGGAGACACCAGAGCCTGAGGCTTGCTAAAATAACCTGAAACTTCTGAACCATCTGTCAGTTGGGCCTCAACTTCTTTGTCATCACCCGAATGGTGCTCATCCATCACACAGATAGAAAGATATGCGTCTGAGGACTGGTTACCTTCAACAGCATCTTTATCTTTGTGCTTTACAGCATCTCCTTCTGCTAATAGTGCCACAGACCCCTCACTTTCTGAACACAGCGTACTGTCAACTGATTGCGTAGTTTTGACTTGTGACTGAATTTCCATCTTCTGCTCAATGCTCACACCAATATATGTCGCCTCACTATGTGTGTGAGTACTTTCAATCACAACTTTTTCAGAATCATTCTCTGGGGTTTCTTTTGAGGAAGTCTGTATAACTGGGCCACATTTTAGATCTGGCTCATCGTCTCTGAGATCACCTGTCTCTGATTTGTCTCTCTTCATTTTAGCTTCCTGCTCCATCTCCTCAAATGTTTTGATCTTTGCAGCCATTTTAAACATCTCCTCTTCTGGGGTGAATTGTTTATTGATGGCATCATCGTCACCATCATCTGTGTCAAGAGAGTCTTGCCTTATGAGCATGTGAAGATTCTCACTGTCGCATATTTTTGTGTCAGAATGCACATCGCCATCATTTATTGCCTTTGCTGAGTGGGAATATTTGTCCTCCTTTACCTCACTTTCCATCTGGATGATCTCATAGTTGTTTTCTTGCTCATCGTGTTCACCTTCATCCCTGTAAATATGCGTGTCATATGAATAACATGCTTTTAGCTGGGAGGCATAATCCTCATACACAGCTGTCTTGGCTGGCATCTCAAGTTCGGTATCCTTTGACTGAGTGGGAATTCCCTCAAGAGAGTCTGGACTAGGGGTTTCTCCGGAAGGGCTTGGCTCAATGGAATCAGGAGATTTCTTTGAAGATCCATCATCCATAACAGGACTTCCCTCAAGCGAGTCTTGATGACATGGCTCTTTAGTTGGTTCACCAACAATTACAGTGTTTAGGTTCAACAAATTGGCAGGTCGTTGTGATGTCTCAGAATTGTTTGTTTGTTGCAAAAATGTGTCTGTTTTGAGCACTGAATGATCAGGAACTACATCAACATCTTTATAATCATTGTTAGAGTCATCCATTGTCACATATGTAAAGCCCCCCACCCCATTGGTAGCACATGGTGAGGTTTTAGCCTCACCATCCTCTGATGAAAAACTCTTGGATCTTTCATCTTCATGGGAACATGTCTGCCATTCACTCACCATCGCCCCCTTTCTATCGATGTCTACATTTGTATCATCTGGTAACATCACCTTATGTTCAGGGAAGAATGGAAGAGTTTCCCTGTTAGTGACTTTTGTTAGTCTAACTTCTTCGTAGCTTTCATGGACGATCTCCTCTTCTGGGTGGCGTTGTATCACCACTGGCTTTTCCTTTAAATATTGATTTAAGTCAGTACTGAGCAATGACAACATGCCTGTCATATCCCTCTTAGCTGCAGACTGTTGTTGCTGGGTCTTTCTCTTGATGCAAACTTCTTGGAACGGTGTTTCCGATACAGAATGTGGTGACAATTCTGTGACTCCAACAACATTGGTGTGCATCTGTTCATTTGCCTCATACGTCTTTTCCTCCGAATGTCTGCTGGTCAGTATAACTTGTTCGTAGCACTCATGGACGAGATCCTCTTCTTCTGGATGGCACTGTACTGCCACTGGGCTTTCATCGAGATATTGATCCAAGTCACTACTGAGCAGTGACAACATGCCTGTCATATCCCTTTCAGTTGTAGATGGTTCATGGCATATCCTTCTCTCGATGAAAACCTCTTGGAATGATGTCTCCTGGACAGAACTTTGTGTAAGTTCTTTTAGTTCACCCACACAATGCTGTTCATGTGTCTCTACACTTATACTATCCTCCACATCAAGGTTAGTTAATCTTTGCGTTTTTTCACATATTGTAATCATTTGCTCCTCACTGGAGGATTTGGGGATTTTGGTGAGAGTAACTTGTTCAAATTTCTCCTGGATAATGTCCTCTTCTGTAGACCTTGGGGACATTGGTCTGTCCTTGAAATACTTGTCTAAGTCAGTGGAAAGCAGTGATTGCATGCCTGACATATCCTTTACTTTTGTGGTCAGCTCATACAAAGCCTTCCTTTGTACCCACTCTTCCTTTATTGGGAGTTCTTCGGTCAAGGTTCCTTGGGTTTCTTTAAATTCCCTCACCATTTCTTCACTGTCTGGTTCTTGTATGGTGCAATCTACTGCCAGTCCATTATCTTCTATTGGTCGACAAGCCACCGGCATAGCCTCCAGATACTGATCCAAGTCATTGCTATTGACTGACAGCAACCCTGAATCCCCTAATTCTTTGGCATCTTTCAATTCACTCTCCACTTCTTCGCTTCCCCAAGTAATTGGATGTTCTTCTGATGCCACATGATTTGTTTTTTGTGTTGTGCCACCCACTGTTCCTCCTTTATTTTCATCAGTGGTAACTGCAATAATTTCTTTATCTTTGTCTTTCGTTAAAATTATTTCTTCAAATTTCTCCTGAACAACATCCTCTCCTGATGGCTGACGTGCCACAGGCCTAGCTTTTAGATACTGATCCAAGTCACTGCTCATTAAGTACAGCATCCCTGACATATCTTTTACTGGGGTAGTTACCTGGCTAGTTGTGCTCCTTTCAATGCAGACTTCTTGAAGTTGTGGTTCCTTGATTTCAACATCCGTTACTTCAGTGTCAGTTTGTGTAAAGATCATTGTGCTTCCAGGATCATTTAGTCTGTTCTCCTGTGAAGGTATGATGTATGTTTCTTCTCCTCTACTTGAGTCAGAAAGCATTTCATTGGACATTTGATGCGTCATTGTGAATCCTTCATAATTCTCCCCCTCCCCAGAGCTGGAACGAGGGGTCCTAATATCAATACTAGTGTCTGAGGTATCAGCCATACATTCATGCTTGGGACTCTCAGGACTTAGTTCATCATCATCTTTAATTCGATTCTCAACAAGAGAACCACCTTCCCCAAAATAACTTGTTATGCAGGGACTGGACGTGGATGCTGGATTTGTATCAGAATAATCCACATCCTCAGGTGCCTCCAGCTGATCACTTACATCTTCAGCTGGTGGTGTCTGCTTGAAAAGCTGATACTCAGGACTTTCTTCCAGCTCCGCCTTTATATCAGCACTGAAGTCCTCAGAAGGTCTGCGATCAGGGCTGATCTGTAGGTCTTCAGATAAACTCCTACCAGTGCTTATGACTGGTTCTAACTGCATCCTGCCCTGGTTCTTCCCTGATAACTCTGGCTCTCCCTGAGGGCTAACCCTTCCATCATTAAATCGAATTGTATCATCAATTTCTACAGTCTCTCCAAAATTAGCAATATCTGAAATTGGCTGTAATTCTTCAGAATTATCTCTCCTCAAGCTTACTGTTCGAGCCTCTAAATCCAATGGTCCACATACATCAACATCACTTTGGTGATGGAAAATTGTGACACCCTTTATTTGGGACTGCGATGTCTGCTCCTGTGTTGGACTGTGTTCAGTCGTCTGTATTTCTTCAGGACCTACTGATTCAGATATCACTGTTGAAACACAAAGAGAAGCAATGGCTTTGTTTTCATCCAACCCAGCTTTACTTTCCAAAGGGTCCTGCCCAGTCTGGAATGCTTTCATCAGCACCTTAACAGATGTAGTCTCTTTCTCTGACAACTCTGGTGCCCCTGTCTGTTGGCTGATATGTCCATCATCACATTGAACTGCATCAGCAATGTTAACTGTCTTTCCAAAAGAAGCTCTATCTGAAATGAACTGTGACTCCTCAGAGTCATCTCTGATTAAGCCTACTGGTTGAATCTCTAAGTCTGTTTCATACTTCTTGACATCAGTCTGTTGTTGGAAACGTTTGAGGCTCTGAGTTTTGGTTTGTGATTTTGTCTCCGGCATTTGACTTTGTTCAGTCCTTTGTATTTCATCAGAATCGTCTGATTCGGATATTGGTGTTGAAATGCAGGAAGCCACAATGTTGTGTTCATAAAGCCCAGGTTTAGCTTCTGAGGGATCATGCCCAGTCTGGAACGCTTTCATCAACTCCTTAACAGACATACTCTCCTTTTTTGACAAGTCTGATGCCTCTCTCTGTGGGCTCACGTTTCCATCATCACATTGCATCGTATCAGTAAATGTTTCCATCTTTTCAAAATAATCACTACTTGAAATAAACGGTGTTCCCTCAGAGTCATCCCTGCCTAAGCTTACTGATTGATCCTCTGATTCTGTTGTGTAACATGTCTTGGCATTGCTCTGTTGGGGGAAACTTGTGGCATTCTGAGTTTGGGTTTGTGATTTTGGCTCCTGTGTAGCACCTTGTTCAGTCGCCTGTATCTCTTCAGAATCTCCCGATTCAGGTATCAATGTTGAAATGCAAGAAACAACAGTTTTGTGTTCATAAATCCCAGTTTTGTTTTTTGAGGGATCATTCCCGGTCTGGAATGCTTTCATCAGCTCCTTAACAGACATACTGTCCTTCTCTGACAACTCTGATGCCTCGCTCTGTGGGCTCAGGCTTCCATCGATACATTCAACCGTATCAGTAAATGTTACTGTCTTTCCAAAAGAAAAGCTATTTGAAATAAACTGTGTTCCCTCAGAATCATCCCTGCTTAAGCTTATGGATCGATCCTCTGCGTCTGTTGTGTAACATGTCTTGGCATCACTCTGTTGGTGTAAACTTGTGAGATTCTGAGTTTGGGTTTGTGATTTTGGCTCCTGTGTAGCACCTTGTTCAGTCGCCTGTATCTCTTCAGAATCTCCCGATTCAGGTATCAATGTTGAAATGCAAGAAACAACAGTTTTGTGTTCATAAATCCCAGTTTTGTTTTTTGAGGGATCATTCCCGGTCTGGAATGCTTTCATCAGCTCCTTAACGGACATACTGTCCTTCTTTGACAACTCTGCCTCACTCTGTGAGGTCATGCTTCCATCGATGCATTCAACCGTATCAGCAAATGTTACTGTCTTTCCAAAAGAAGCTGAAATTAATAAGGATTCCTCAGAATTATCACTGATTAAGCTGACTGGTTGATCCTCTTTGTGTGTTTTGTCACATTCCTTTACATCACTCTGTTGATTGACACTTGTGATGTTGGGAGTTTGGGTTTGTGATTCCGGATCCTGTGTAGCAGTTTGTTCAGTCGTCTGCATCTCTTCAGAATCTCCCAATTCAGATATCAATGATGAAATGAAAGGAGACACAACTTTGTGTTCATAAAGCCCAGCTTTGTCTTTTGAGGGATCATGCCCGGTCTGGAATGCTTTCCTCAGCTCCTTCACAGGCATACTCTCCTTCTCTGATAATGCTGTCTGTTGGCTGATGTTTCCATTGTCCCACTGAATTGTATCTTCGAATTTGACTGTCTTTCCAGAGGAAGCACTATGTGAAATGAACAGCGATTCCTCAGCATTATCTCTAATTAAGCTTATAGGTTGATCATCCATGTCTGTTATGACAGAATTGTTGACATCACTCTCTTGATAAAAACTTGTGATGCTCTGAGTTTGTGATTTTGACTCCTGCATAGGACTTTGTTCTGTCTTCTGTATCGGATCGGAATCTCCTGATTCAGATATCAATGTTGAAATACAAGAAGAAGCCACTGCTTTGTGCTCAAAAAGACCAGCTTTATTTTTTGATGGGTCCTGTCCAGTCTGAAATGCGTTCATAAGTTCCTTAACAGACATAGTCTCCTCTAATCTTTCTGTCTGAGATCTGGGGGATATAGGAGACTTGGGAACACTGGGGAGTTCTGGCATGTCTGCATCATTCTTCTTTGAGACAACAGAAGGTTTCGCCTGAGGAATCTCCTCTTCAACTTTGCTCTGCAAAGCTTTAACTCTGTCCTTTATTGACCCTATCGGTGTCTCGACCACTGAAGGAGAAGCTGGAGGATCCATAACTGTGGTGGGTATTAGGGCACTCTCCTTAAGAACAACATCGCCATCCAAAGACTCATCAGAGCTCACCCTTTCCAGCTCACCCTCTGAGCTACTATACCCACAACGCTCTCTGTCTCTAAGTTTCTTCCTTATAGGTTTCTTGATATCTGGGGGATGCCGTTTTCCGTCACGCTTTACAATAACCTGTTCAAATCTATCGTGCACAAGGTCTTCTAGAGAACCAACTGTCACTACAGATCTTTGTTCCAGGCATTGGTCCATGTCCATGCTGAGATGTGAGACCATGGCTGTCATGTCTCTGACCTCCGTGGCAGATCTACTTGAAGTCTTCCCCTCAATGTAACTCTCCATAAAGACTGGTTCTTCATCAGTCTTATTTTCTTTTTTAGCATCATCTCGTACTTGCTGTCTACTATCATTTATGCCACCTTTTTTAATCCCTCCAACTTTTTCCAGCTTTTCTTTTTCCTCCAACATTCTAGCTCCAGCTCTCTCTTCATAGATTAAGGAATCCATTTGATCTGCAATCAAAACAGCAGATAGTCTGACGTCCGACATGTCTGAGAGAAGGTCCGGGCTTGCAAGGGTGGCTGGGTCAAGAGGTTGGTTAGTTCTCAGGGAGAATGTCTCAGTTGATTCAGACTCATCATCTTCAATTAAAATAGTTTCATAACCAAAAAGGGTAAAGAACATAAGGGACAAATGAAGTGGGGAAGAGAGACATCAGAAAACTGTGATCAAGACAATGCCATCAAAAGTCCATCTTCAGTTCACAGAGTAAGGAGAAGAATTACAGGGCAGAGGATAAAGAAGTCTTGAAAATAAGATCAAAAAGAAGATGCCAAATAGATCCAGGAGAATTTGGAAGGAAGAAGAGCAGCAACAGCATAAGCAAAGCCAGGGGGAGTAACAAAACAGGTAGAATATGGGCGAGGATAATATCGGTATAATTTGTTTGGCTACATATTGAGGAAGTTAACAGAAGATGTACAAAAAGAACCAAAGGGAAAAGAGAAATCTACATATGAAACAAACGGACAGGAGGGAAGAATAACAGACAAACAAAACTTCTCAAGATTGTTGCAGACATGAACACATGCCTGCCTACAAAGTAAAGTTCTAAAACATAAAAAACGTAATAAACTTTTAATCAAAAAATGTATAGGGATCTTGGAAAGAAGGGGTGTGAAGTAATTCTTTGTTACTGGATTTTTATAGTCTGTTTTCAATTGTAAGCAATGTAAAGTACTAAATTGATTCACTTAACTTAAAAAAAGCATTCTATTTTTCTAAATATATTTAAAGAAACACATTTTTAGATGTGTGTATTGTAAGTGATATCAAATATCATTACTGGTTTTAAATTATGTTATATAATAATTAACTTTTTTTTTTACATCATAGCACTATTATGGCACTGTTATTAGAAATGAAGTAGTGACATAACATAACATTTATGTAAAAATGTGAATAGGAATTTGATTTGTATAGTGCAACTAAATGAATGAACGAAAGCAGAACAGAAAAGTTGGTGAATGAAAGTAGTGGACGTAAAAGTAAATTCATACCAAATGAGTGACAAATACAAATAAAACAGCAATAAAGTTACACACTTTAACAAAGAACAAACACAATGATGTTGTTTGTCAGCATGACAAAAAAAAATCTATATGAATGTGATATTAGACAAATACTGGTCAAAATGAATACTTTTCATGCTGTGCACTATTACCACAAAATATTATTATTCTCAAGCCAAAATGAAAAGTAATATTTTGACCTTAATTTATAAGTCAGAAAAAACGTATATAGAAATAGAAAATGTGGGAGAAAGTCAGTGGGGTTTGGAGTGAGGGAAATGCAGAATACATCAGCCATAGCTTAGCTGCCAGTAACAAACATGTAACTATACACGGTGTTAGTAGAGCAAAATAAGGAAGCAGGGTTAATCTAAATGGAAAGTATCATATCAATCAGTGCATCTCTTAGCAGATACAGATGTTCAGATCTCTAAACTAATTATTTATAACCTTTATGACCAGAACTATTTTGCCAAGTGATGTAACTCAAATTTATACTGTGTTGTACTGGAAAAATAAATATACAATATATATTTATCTATAAATTATATAGTGGAACCCTCAGTACAAACACCAACCACTGAAAAATGGATTGTAAAATATTTCAAATGCATGAATCTACTAAATCTTTTGTGTAAATAAATCACAAAATTCTTAAACATAAAACAGAAGTGCAGCTTACATTTTTTGTCGCTCCTCTCGCTCTGCAAAAAATATTTAAAAACACAGTTAGCTACAACCTAATACTGATATTGTTTTTTCTTTGTCGTAGTACAGTATCAAGTAAACTTTATTCACCTCATCATCTGCATCTTGGTCTGAATCAGACTCCTAAAGAGAAGAACAAAACAGAGAGGAAGCAAACAATGCAGTTACGGAAACTCAAAATGATGTACTATTGTTAAACAAATCCCAACTGAGATAATTCAAACTAACCTTTGAGTATGTTGGCAGAGTGATGTTAAGGTTGCAGATAGCGTTGTGGTTCAGGGTGCGATACGTGCGTGCTTCCTTGGTAAAGGACAAGCGACCACACGGCTCCTGTGCTGTGTCTCTAATCTGTCCATTCACGAAACAAAGATTCAGTCCATGAACTACATCTATTTTCATATACATATACTGAGTAGGCAATTTTATCCAATGGGTGGCCATACTTTGATGAAGAGGGCCAATCTGTTCTCTTTGAAGGCAAAGAAGCTGAACACGTGGTGCTGTCCACTCTTGGTAAGAGGCACCAGGTTTCCAAAGCAGTCAGCATAAATGGGTTTTCCCTCCAGCACCTGTGTGTGAATACGAGAGATGTTTTTATGATTCAAACAAACCACAAGTTATCAACTCTCAAACAGTGTTGTCAGACATTTTAAAGGACATTAACTGTATTCATAAGAACTACTTGGTTAAGCAGACATAGCTTAGGCCCTCAAGACTAACTTCACTTTCCAGGACACTTTCTCCACAATATGTCCTCTGAAATGTGGCTACAGACTAACTCAGCATTGTTTCTCTAATTTCTCGTTTCACCCCCATCTTCTTATTTGTTCCCCATCATCACACTGCACCTCAACATCTCGGCTACGGGCTACTTCAGTGAAGTTCTCTTGCTGCTCCAGGGTCTTGTCCATCTTGTCGTCCGTCATGCAGAAACAGCGCAGGCGGGCCTCGATGGGGTCCAGCGTCTTCGCAAAAATGACAAACTTGGCCATGTATGGAACACAGATGATCTCTCTGTACAGCTGAGAGCCAAAACTAACGGACTCCTGGATCTGTCTGCAGTCTATCAGCCAGAACCTAAGAAAGTGAAGGACAGGTTTAGTCAAAAAACCCACAAGAAAGAAGTGTATCAGATCACAAGTGTTAAGCTTCGATGTGATTGACTCCTCATTTAATTTACCTCGCTGACACATTTGTGGTGAAGGACACACATTGGTTAACGAAGGTGAGAGGCGTAGAGCCGGTGATGTCCTCCCATTGGGCAGGAGTGGTTCCACCTGAAACACAGACCCACGACTGGTTACCCAACCTGCCATGGTTGTTCATGATTGTTGAAAACATCACATACACTTTATTGCCGAAAGGAGGATTAAATATGATGTTGGTCTTTGCAGCAATAACAGCTTCAACTCTTCTGGGAAGGCTTTACACAAGGTTTAGGAGTGTTTATGGGAATTTTTGACCATTGTTCCAGAAGCGTATTTGTGAGTTCACACACTGATGTTGGACGGGAAGGCCTGGCTTTCAGTCTCCGCTCTAATTCATCCCAAAGGTGTTCTATTGGGTTGAGGTCAGGACTCTGAGCCAGTCAAGTTCATCCACACCAAACTCTCTCATCCATGTCTTTATGGACCTTGCTTTGTGCACTGGTGCACAGCCATGTTGGAACAGGAAGGGGCCGTCCCTAAACTGTCCCACAAAGTTGGGAGCATGGAATTGTCCAACATCTCTTGGTATGCTGAAGCATTCAGAGTTCCTTTCACTGGAACTAAGGGGCCAAGCCCAACTCCGGAAAAACACCCCCACACCATGATCCCCCTCCACCAAACTTTACACGTGGCACAATGCAGTCAGACAAGTACCGTTGTCCTGGCAACCGCCAAACCCAGACTCGTCCATCTGATTGCCAGATGAAGAAGCGTGATTCGTCACTCCAGAGAACGTCTCCACTGCTCTAGAGTCCAGTGGCGGCGTGCTTTACACCACTGCATCCGACGCTTTGCATTACACTTGCTGATGTATGGCTTGGATGCAGCTGATCGCCATAGAAACCCATTCCTGCGATTGACTCTGCAGAAAGTTGGCGACCTCTGTGCACTATGTGCCTCAGCATCTGCTGACCCCGCTCCATCATTTTACGTGGTCTACCCCTTCTTGGCTGAGTTGCTGTCGTTCCCAATCTCTTCCACTTTGTTCTAATCCCACTGACTGTGGAATATTTAGGAGCGAGGACATTTCCCGACTGGACTTGTTGCACAGGTGGCATCCTATCACAGTACCACGCTGGAATACACTGAGCTCCTGAGAGCGACCCATTCTTTCACAAATGTAGAAACAGTCTGCATGCCGAGGTGCTTGATGGGTAAAGGTATACTTTTGGCAATACAGTGTTGGTAACATTTTGAGTATTTGCCTTGATACAACAAACAACTCGTGGTAGCTGATAATGTGCTGTGATGGGTTAACCTTTTTTTATTGTGGCTGATGTTGGTGATGAAGGATTATTCCCCGTACTTACCTGTAATGCTGCAAAGCAGACGTAAGGTGGGGGTCTCTCCACTGTACACTCCGCTTGAGTTGTCACTATTGGAGCTCTTGGGAATAGGGATCGTCATCGTGATCGGTTTGTGGAACTTCCTCCTTCTTGGCTCCAATGTGACGATTGAGCTGAACGAGGCTTTGTTACCAAGAATCTTTCTCACCAACTCAACATCAATGGGCTGAGCCTGGGCAAGGCACAACATGTTTCAACATCACTTTATTGGTCGCCAGGACTTTTGAACATTTGACATGCATCCGGCCGAGAAACGTACGTACCTGTAACCCAACTCTGATCTTCTTGGTGAGGGCTCCCTCAGGGAACACAGCCTGGACCTGGGGAACAAGAGTGCTGCTGAGCACCCCGCCCTCTGGTCCAATCAAGTGACTATCCTGCTTGATCCGCGAAACCACCGCAAAATACTGTGGGAAGTCTCGGGTGATGATGCGGCATATTCGTTTCTTTTCAAGCTCCTCGGGGGAATCAAGTTCTGTGAAGGACAGAAATATTTAGCATAAATAAGAGCAAGTGTAAGATTCTCATTATAATCCCAGCAGTGTAATCTGTCCTGGTGTGTTATGGGTTATTGTGATCATATTGTGGTTTAAAGTGTCTGAGCTGTTGTGTTTTTTATGTATTGTTTGCATCAAAAACTTTCTCATGAGAGACATCAACCCCTATCAACAACCCTCGGTCAGCATCACACCCTTACTTTCATCCATGCCATTCAGTATCTGGTTCAGTTCCTCTTCAGTGAAGTCACAGTGGTGTTCTCTCCAGCTCTCGCCTGTCTCACTTCTCAAGATCACCAGCTCTCTCTCTGTTCCCCGCAGGGCTGCGAAGTGGGGGATCTCCACAATCACAGGCCTAAAAATGGCGACAAGCTGAAGTCAAACACAAGCCAGCATGTTTGTGGTAACAGTCTGGCAGAGCAGATTTATACACGAAAAGAAAGACGAAACATACAAGGACATTTCAGGATAGACATTTCAATTGAAATGCATCAGGTGCTTCATAAAACAAACATAATCGTGGAAAATGCATTTGAAAATTATTTAAACACAATAAATAATAATAAAATAATTTAAAAAAATAATTCCAGATCAGGAGCAGAACTAGAAACAAGTCTGGAGATTGGTACTAAATACTGAGGACACAATGGGATAATGCAACAACACAAGGAAAAAGGTTGGGTGGTTTTATGCAAACATACTATTATAGTACCAAGAAACAAAGGATGTAGCAAAATAAAATGAATAAAAGTTACTGATAAATATCATATTGTAGAAAGCAAAAACAAAACATCTCAGGTGGACACAGTGAAACAATATTGGTGAGTACGACCACTTCCAGGATGGTTAGGTTCTCCCCCAACCATGGTCCTACCCGAGGAACTTGGTTCCTGGTGGACCCAGCTGCAGGATGCGACTGACCAGGCTCTCACCCTCGTTTAGAGGGGGCGGAGCTGTGGGAAGGTGGAGCTTACTGATCCATGCGCAGCACAGAGGGGGAACGGAGAAGAAAATATGAACACACCACACAGCAAGGTAAACACACACACACACACACACACACACACACACACACACACTCAAACACACACTTACCCCAGGAACTGGGCTCCAGTGGGTCCCACTTCAATGATGCGACCAGCCAGCCCCTCACCCTCCACCATTGGGGGCATAGAGGCCAGGCGGTGTCTCTTCACCAGCCTGCATGTCACCCGCGTCGGGGCGGAGCACTTTCTTGGTGGCACAATGATTCGCAGGCCATTGTGACGGCAACCACGCATGGCACCTCCCCTGGCATCTACCATGAAGCTGACCAGGAAGCTGAAGAAACGGGTCCAGCAAGAAATCCAATAAATATTTCCCTTTTTTTTTCAAAAGATCAGGCACAGATTCCAAATCTTTTTACCATGCAGTCAAAGCAACTGACATTATAGTACCAAGGAACCATTTTCATGACACCATTCAGTACTGACATAACAACAAGCATACCTCAGCAGATACTATTTCATTCCAGCCTGTTCTCTTTCCAGTTTCATTCCACTCAAAAGCCAGGCAAGCAAAGAGGAGATCGTTGAGCAAGATTCTTTCCGGATAATCTTGTGTTTCAAGGAGCTAATAGGTATCATATAGTTGTTATCTTCAACCAAGCAAGTGCTTTCAGTACTACTAAAGGTTTCTCTATGTGAAATGTTAGGTCTATGTAGCAGCAGCTGCTCAAGATTGAAGGTCTGCATCTGGGATGAAAAACTTGGTAGGAACATCTCTTGTAAACAAAACCCGAACCCTGGAAATGCAACGTCGTGCATCATGAAATCATGCAGACAGATAGGATGGGAATGAAATATCAGTTAACAGTGAATGAGAAAAAAAGTACAAGAGAGTATCCAAAATAAAGAATAAAGAGGATCACCTGCTGTTGTCATGGTCTAGGCACGGAGAGGAACGGCTAGAAGCAGAATACAACACACACACACACACAATCACAAACACAAACACAGGCAAGACAAGGAAGTGCACAAAGAGGCAACCAGACAAATAAAAGAGGAAAAGAGAAAAAGTAAAAGTGAGAAAATCCAGAGCAGAGAAGGAAATAGACACATTAGCACAGATAAAAGAATAAATACAGTGTAGAAAACACAGATGTGAAGGAGTGGAAAAGAATGCAAGGGGAAATTAAAAGTGATCTCTAGGTGACTCATACACCCATGTTGAGAATAAATGAACATATTAGTTATATATCAGTGTGGCGTTTACACCTGGGATAAGTGTGTGTGTGTGTGTACCCAGAATGCAGCAGACTGGAGGACAGCACCACGTTATCAAGGTGCTCGGCGCCCCAGCTCAGACGGAATGACTCCTTATCGTTTTCTCTGGACAGTGCTGACACCTACAGGCGGACAAGCAGGCCGGTTGGAGTCAAACATTCTCAGTAAGGATTCTTTCCGTAACCACACTCTGTTAGCATGCTCTGTCCTCACCTGGTGGCTCGTTAGCATGTCTTCGATGAGAACTCCCTCTCGCTGGTGGAAGCTTTGGTGAATGGGGGTGAGCTGCGGCCTGTTGGAAAAAGCACGTTTCTGAGTGTCTTTGCATGCACTTATCTGTTTATGTGTTGGCATGTCGGTCAACAGCAGCGGATGGCGGTACGTTTTTGGGCTTAGTGTGAGTGTGCATGCGTTGCTGGCGACCTGTCCAGGTTGTGGCTCATGTAGCTGAAGCTGTCCAGGTAGTGTCCCGGCAGAGAGTCGTCTCCAAGCTCTCTGAGATCCTCTGCTCTCAGGTACTCTCCTCCGTCACCTGTCATGGTGTCCTCACCTAGGAAACAAACAGGTGCCATTTGAGCCATTGCTAAAGGAGGAACTAAAATCGTCCATCGGCTCTTTTACGACTGTATTATTATAGACACGTCCACAGTCCTGCTGCTCCTCTTTTCCATCTCAGCTCGTTGAATCATGTAAGATCTTCCAGCTCATTTCAACTAAATGTGCGTCATATTAGCATAGAGATCGTTTTCCCCTTGCTCATTCTGACATGTTTCACTCCTCAGAACGCACCATAATTACAGTACCTACACAGACGGGAGCTCTGAGGTCAGACGCACGAATGCATCTGCAATTTGTCATCATTTATGGGGCATGACGCTGCCATCAGTTTTGTGAAATGACTCGCTGGTTCTGAAAACCTCAGCGCCTTGTGGACAATAGGTGTATGTCAGCATTACTAAACCAGTGTATTCCTCAATTATCCATAATGATAATAACTGGTGTGATCATATTCACAGCCCCCCACATTTCATGCAGTTAGTTTCCACCACTGCATTAAATCGCACACAATGGCCAACAAACAACAAGGTGTTAGGTAGAACAAGGAAGGTCTGCTAGAGTTAAAATCATCTAGGTAAACTGCACAACAACAAAAGTCAGACATATGCATATGCAATTTACTTATTAATTTACTTTTAGAATGAATTATTGATATCGTAGGTTACTGGGATATTGGGGGAAAGGTCTTTGAAATGGTGGGGGGGTCAGTGGGACAGTGCCTTACCACCAAGAATAGAAGACTGTTGTGTATGTCTCAATTGTACAGTGACGGCACTCTTCTAGCCAAAGACAAATTTCCCCACACGTGGGAGAAATAGAAAAGTGTATCTTATCTTATCTTATCTTATCTTACATATGAAGTATATAGACTCTCTAGAGATTAACACATTTGAAGTAAAAGGCAAAAGTCATTGTTATAGCAAAAAGTAAATGCATTACTGCACACGATATCAATACATCACACCTATCAGTTACAAGAACACAGATCTCGTCCACACCAGGCTGGCAGAGCAGGGCACACATTCTGCTGTACCTTCCAGCTCCACAGACATCTCAGATAGCGGCTCGTCTTCCAGCCTCAAAGCTATGAAACATACAGCTTTCAGAACTACAAAACTACATCGCCCACAATACACAACTCTTTACGGCTGCTGATCAAAGGAGAACAGGGCTAGCATGTTTTATCCAAGGTCAGTTTTCAGCTACAGCACAAGGTAGCCTAGTCCCTAGCCATTCCCTGTGCCTGTTTACAGACAGGAAGTTGTCACTAACTCACCTTCCTCATCAGACACGTCAAGGATCTCAGTCATTGTCTCGGGAACATTGAGCTTGTGTTTCTCTGTGACCGTCTGACGCCCATTCACAGACATGGAAAAAGACAAGCAAAACAGAGAAAAGTTTATTAGTTATTTTGGAAGTTTGGGGACACATCTTAGCGGTTCCAGATCTAAAAGGAAGCCTACCGTTGTGGTAGTGATGACCTCCTCGGTGACGACTTTCAGCGTGTCAACCACGGAGATGTAACCCAGACGTCTGGCTATAGACAGAGCAGTGTTTCCATTCTAACAGAAAGACAGAGATAGTGTTTATGGGACATGAAAGAGAAATTAATCACAGGTTGTTTTTACAAAACATTGCTAATTAATATATTATTAATATTGTCTTACCACTGTAGTAGCATTGGGCTTGGCGCCATGTTGTAGCAACATATTGATGATGTGTGTATTCCCTTGTTGCGCTGCCTGGTGAAGGGGTGTGTATCCATTCTACGCAACAAAAGATTGTAAAAACTGAAATAACACAGACTTTTGTGCTTATTTTCAAGTTTAAATTGATCAGCGTTTGATATATGAATTCTACCTTGGTTTTGGCGTTGACGCTGGCACCTTGCTGTAACAGGAAGTTCACCATCTTGGCGTTTCCATAGTGACAAGCCACTATCAGAGGGGTGTATCCGAGCTGAAGAAGGAGCAGAGAGGATGTAGATGATGTGTTTTACTTGTTAGTGGAGAACGTGTGTATGTATGGTTACAATAATCTGAATGATGTGGATGTATGTTGTAGACACTGTCATACTTCCCTAAAGCCAGCAGGTGGCAGCTCTGCTGAACTTGTATGCATGTCTTACTTTTTTGTGATTTAATGTCCCAGTAATGCTTGTTACTAACTTGATTTGTTCCTTGGAGCCTTTGTGCTTTCTTACCTGGCTGCATATTCCTTTTCTGTCATATAGATCGACTATGTTGTAATTATTTTGGTGTTTGTTCTGTACACATCACATCTATTGCACTCCCTGAGGTTTCTTCCCTTTTTTTCTCCTGTTAAAAGGTTTTTTTTAGGGAGGTTCCGGGACAGACGATGTTGTCTCGTTTTTGTCTGTGTGTACATTTGTGTGTGTGTGTGTGTGTGTGTGTGTGTGTGTGTGTGTGTGTGTGTGTGTGTGTGTGTGTGTGTGTGTGTGTATGTTTGCACCTTAGTCTGCTGATCCAAACTGGCATCATGTTTGCTGAGTACTTCTGCTGCATTGACTCTGTCTTCCTGGGCTGCGAGATGCAGCGGCGTCAGTCCAGTCTGTATCATATAAAACACAGAGTTGTCTGAGTGGTGGAAACAAGTGTGTGACAGAAGTATTAAATTGTGTGTGTGTGTGTGTGTGTGACCTTGGTGGCGGTGTTGACGTGAGCTCCTTTGCCCAGCAGCAGGCTGGCCATCTCAGCGTGTCCTTCCTGGGCTGCCAGGTGTAGAGGACTGACTCCCTGCTTGGTCAGAACGTTGGTCTCGGCTCCGTACTGCAGCAGCGCTAACGCAATGTTCGTCTGGTTCTTTTTGGCTGCAATGTGTAGAGGAGTGTAGCCATTCTGGAACGGCAGGATGTTGAACAGTTAGGTGCTAAAACAACCAATAGCAACAGTACAATAGTCACTCAATGTGGGTATTGGTCAACCTATGAATCTTAAACTGTGGCTTATAACATCAGGTACTAATTTTTGTTTTCGGAATTGTAAAACATTCAGAATATCTCAGCTTTTGGTATCAGCTCTTAAAAATCAAATCTTAGCGTCACGCTCAGGCTCTTGGTATCACTATTATAATGTAAAATCCACAAGCTCTTGTGTTAGCTGAAGAAAAGGTAGAGCACAATGCATCCCGTGTTCCAAGTGTCTGAAGCACTTTTCCTCTTTAAAATCCATGGTCTAACCTTTGCGGTGGCATAAGGAGATGCCCCTTTATCCAGCAGCAGCAGAGCTACTTCTTGGTTGTCATAATGAGCTGCAACATGTAGCGGAGTCAGGCCATTCTGCAAGAGGAAGCATTCAATTAAACAATATGATAATGATAATAATAACAGTTAAATTCTACTTCATAGTGAGTCTATTTCAGAGGCACAATTGCCCTGGAATATCCTTACACCTTGTCTGGATATGTTTTATACAAATAACGTGTAGAAGTCATCGTGCTTTCCGTGTTCACCTTGCCAGCATCATCAGGGAGAGCTTTGCGTTGAAGGAGAAGTTTCGCTACATCAAGGCTTCCATACTTTGCTGCTACATGTAAAGGAGTGAATCCTTTCTGTGGAGTGGAAAAGGGAAAACTTACATATCATAACTGTTCATGTTTAAAGGAGCAGCAGTGTGTAGGATGTATGGGGATGTATTGGCAGAAATAGAATATAATATTCTTAGTTATGTTTTCATAAGTGTATAAAGATCTGAAACTAATTATTCTTGTGTTTTTGTTACATTAGAATGAGACATCTAGCGAGAGGCATTTTTGTGTTACACACAGGGATGAGCAGGAGGGGATTCACTTGGCTGTGATATAAATCCTCACCACTAGATGACACTAAATCCCACACACACTGCTACTTTAACTTGATATACAGTGTGTGAGACTGTGTTTATTTGATCAGGTATGTCTCTATCTGCGTTCACCTTCGTGGCCAGTGAGTGTGAAGCTCCGGCCTCCAGCAGCACGGCAGCAGTCTCTACTTGGCCCTCCCTGGCTGAGATGTGGAGGGGAGTGTAGCCGTTGGTGGTGGAAGCATCCGGATGAGCCATGTGCTGCAGCAGCAGCTGGACAATATCGGTTTTCCCCAAACGAGATGATATGTGAAGGGGAGTCTGGTCCTCCTGGGGTTGAGGGATGAGAGACAGGTAGAGAGACAGGTAGAGGTATTAGAAAAGAAAATAGACGCACCGCAGGGAGAGAAGAGGCAGGCTTCCTGACCCAAGATTATGTGTACGTCCTCAGTGCATGAAATATTGCTTGTTTGTGATAAACAGAAGGAAACAGTGATTAACTCTGATGATGCGACAGCTGACTCACCCTGGCTATGGCATCCACCAACGCTCCGTTCCTCAGCAGACAGCGGACCACTTCCATCTGACCTGCTCGCGCTGCCATGTGGAGAGCCGTCTCACCACGCTAATATGCAACGACAGGATATTTATTAAGATGCTGTGCTCATGAGAATAAATGCTCGGGTTTGCATGAGAAAAACACAGAGATGAACTAACAGTTTGTCAGGACTCACAATGTTACGGACGTCGGGAGATGCTCCATTCTGCAGCAGAAGTAAAACGATGTTGAGGTGACCCATGAAGGCAGAGACATGGATGGGAGTCAGACCGGACTAGGAAAAACAAAGACAGAGACAGCGAGAGGCAGGAAGATGAGCATACAATCCATAAAGTTCCAGCCAGGAAAGTGTTCTGTATTTACAGTTGCTGTTCTCAGACATGACCACAAAATGTCTCACCTCAGTAATGGCCTGAATGGAGGCTCCATATTTGACCAACAGCTCCATCACCTTCACCCTGTTCTTCTTACAGGCGATATGGAGAGGAGTGAAACCATTCTGGCAGAGAGAGAAATAACCAGATAAATACTAGATCTAGATACACCTGAAGGATGAAATGCATTTTTTTTTATGTTTATCTGAATCTTAAAGGTAATTTGGTGCATTTACATAGTAAGTAATAAAGCAGTAATGAATTTCAGATTGGTAAACAATCACTAAATTTACAGTATGACATCTTGTGGTACTGTTTTCCTGAATTTAATTTAATTTGACAAGTATTATAGAAATCAAACTCATTCCCAAACCCTGTATTACCAGCATGTGTTTTAATATTTGTGAGTTCGTGCTAACAGCTATTTTTATGCTTGTCCAGTTGTTATTTCCTGCGAACCCTTACCAGAGCTCTGACATTGGGATTGGCCTTCTTGTCCAGCAGAAGCTTAGTGACTCTGTAGTGGCCACAGTGAGCTGCGACGTGCAGCGCTGTGAGGTAGTCCAGTGTGACGTCATCGACAGGGGCCTTGTGCTGCAGCAGGAGTTTGACACACTCCACGTGGTCTCCCTGGGCAGACATGTGCAGCGGGGACAGTCCGTTCTGCGGGATCACAAAAGTGACGATGCAGGCAGATGCCAAGGGTCAAACAGTAGCAGTAGAGAAGCAAAAGGAGGAGAAATATATTACAATATATTAAGTTTGTTAATTACTATGCTGATCCAGTAATGACACATCCATTATACACTACCTTGGTTCTGGCTAAGATGGGAGCTCCTCTCTCCAGCAGAATTTCCAATGCCGGGTCATGTCCACTTCTGGCTGCGCAGTGGAGGGGGGTCAGCCCATCCTGAATGACAATCACACATGCACAGACAAAAGTTAAGAGAATGAATCCATCACTAGGCAATAGATAGATGGTTGGTAGACTGTATTAAAATCAAAACACATCTTTCCTCTGACCTGTAGTGATATTTAGTAATGTAGTTTGTTTTGGTGTGAGCTGCCTCGTTTTGGAGACATGTAGAAACGTCTTCTCACGGATTTAACCTATAGCACTATGTGGCACTCTGCCATCATGTAGGAACTACTTTCTTTCAGCCATAGTTCCTACGTGACACTGCTCACAATAAGATCTGTGGATTATCTTGATTAACAGCGATTTGATTTTAGAATCATTGAGTTTTCAAATGCATTTCTTTGTTCCATTATATTCATGACAAGATAGGTGGATATCTCTAAAATAGGCAGCTCACACCAAAACAATATAGTTCAACAAATAGCACGACAGTTAAGTGGTTAAATACATATTTTTTTATTTTGGGATTAACCATCATTAACAGGTGGCTGCATAATTGTGACTACTGATTAAAATCTAACAAACAGAATTTAAACTAGAGCCTCACCCTGGTTTTGGCATCTATTTGCCCCCCTCGGTCCAACAGCAGGGCCACCATGTTGGTGTTGCCTCTCTTGGAGGCCACATGGAGAGGCGTTATGCCATTCTGAAGGCAGGCAAGGAAACAAAGGAAAGTTATGAGAAAAAAAAAAACGACAAATACTGTTCAACTTAAACAGCAGAAATATTCAAATCCCATTCCAATTCCAAAGGAAAAGTCCTACAATAATAGTTTGAATGATTTTTCTGCTTATGAGTTGAGGGTCATGATAGTTAGTTCTAAAAGGTACTAAAACTAACTTCATGGACCAACTTCAAGAAAGCAAAGTAGCTGGTAACATGCAAGAAAAATGCAACTTTCCACAGGCAGAAATGCAGTTAATAAGGGCTAGGATTAAAAGAAAAGCTGTATGGTATCTTGTAAATCGTAATGCCTCAATGTGAAAACACAATTGTCAGGATTTAATAGACAGCAGTGCAGAAAATGTCATGATTTGCATGGGCAGATACCCTGGCTGTGAAGTCCACAGCAGCTCCTCTGTTCAGCAACAAGGTGGAGACATTCACGTTACCATAGTGAGCGGCGATGTGCAGAGGGGTAAACCCACTCTGTTAGAGTCGGACAGGGAGAGAGGAGGGGAGGGGAGGGGAGAGGGAAAGCAGGAAAAGGGGAAGAAATACAAGATTCATCGAAATAGCAGATGAGGAAAAAGTAGAACAGTCAGCTGAAGGAAATAAATTGAAAACGAGAGCAAGAAAGAAAGATGAGATTTTTCTCTGTAGCAGCTACCGCAAAGAAAGAAAGACTCTGGTGAAGCAGAATCATGATGAGGCAGCACGCTGAAAACTACACATAAAACATAAGCATACCCCAAAATAGCACAGGCAATACATAATGCATGCAAAAACTCTGCAAATCTGCCATGCTTGCAAAAAAAGAAATGGTGAGAAAAATCAAAGCACTTTGATCTGTGTACACCAAAAGTTCAACGTAAAGGACGTTCAACACAAAACTGAAATACACAAAGCAACTGTGCACAATGTGTATCTGCTTGGACTGACAAAAGGACACTTATATATACATATAAGCATCTAGATATATAAATACATCTACAGTAGACAGTTAGGTGAGTTCACTCACCTTCCCGTTCTGATAGACATGGTGCAATTTAATTAAGAAACAGAGTTAACTTAAAGATCAACAAGGTATTTCAGAGAGGTAAAACAATGCTATCAACAGGAAGTACACATGCTGCAGGTTGCACAAAGAAAGCAGTATACAAAGCAGTGAAATTTGATTGGAATGCTGTCTGTGTTTCAGTCAAGTATCGGGAACTGTAACAGTAATACATTTTAAATAATGGTTCATTAATTAAAAAAGAAAAATTAAGTTAAATATTCTGTAATAAAATACAATAAACTAACATTCTCTGGGATCTATTAAAATGACACGTCTTTTTGACGTCAGCCGTGCAGGATGCATGCAGTCATGTTAAGTTGTACATCGTTCATGCAGAACATCATACGTCCTCGTATGAGGGGAAAGGTCAGGACAAAACGTAGATAGATGGCCAACAAAAATGAAATGAAGAGGCGATGAAGAGTCTGTATACCTCCGTGGTTCTATTGACCATCATCTGGTCGGGATGCATAGAGAGAGATGATGTAGGGTTGTTAGGGGAGAAGGATCTTCTCACAACGCTCACAGAAGACACAGGGTACGTGACAAGGTCACAAACAAAACACAAGGCCAAACGCCTTGCTAAATGGCGGGTAAATAATCGATAAAATCAACAAATCATCCAGTCAGTCAGGTACATTATCACTCACTTCCACCTTCACATTCCAGTTTTGTAATCACACTCTCCCCCATTCTCCCCTCATCTTTCCCCCACCTCTGTCCTCCCCCCTCCCTCACCTTAGACTGGACGTCAGCGTTGTGGTCGTTCTGGAGCAGCAGTGCGGCAGACTTGGTGTCGTCTTTGCGGGCGGCGATGTGCAGGGCCGGGAGGCGGACCTTCCCCTTGGTGTCGTGCTCCAGCAGCAGGGAGACCACCGAGTTGTGGCCCTGCTGGAGGGCGATGGCCAGCGGGGTGAAGCCGTCCTGCAGGAGCAGATCAAACCAGACAAAATGAATACAGTCAATTTCGGGAAAATGAAAGGAAAAAGAAGGACATTAGTACTGTATACCTCTGTTGCAATGCTTTGGTTGCCATCATTTTCCAACATGAATCGCACCACCTCCAAGTGGTTCTCCTGGGCGGCCATGTAGAGTGGAGTGAAGCCATTCTGGAGAGGCAAACGCATACAGTGAATACATATTATGGAAGATCTTTTTTATGCATCATCTCGTAGCTTCCAATGATTGGGAAGAACCTCACTTGTGACTGAGAGTTGACATCTGCTCCTCTCTTCACTAGTAGTCTGACTACTTCTCTTTGGCCAGCCAATGCTGCAATATGGAGGGCGGTGTTTCCTTTCTGCAGGGAAAAACAGGGTTAACGCCTGTGTGCGTACAAACGCCTTAAAGATCAGAGCCGCTTGAAAGGAATGCAAGTATTAAAGAAATCTTATTTAATATCTCCTTCTTTAATGACCTTTAGTGTAAAAAGGGAGATTTCATGTCTTTGTTTATTGTAAACAAGTGGTGTATAAATACTGTGAAAGTAGTTCTCTGGAACTCCCTCTCCACAGACATCCGCAACCCCCCTGTTCACATTCAAATCAGCTCTCAAAGGCCTTTGGCCCCTAGATGTGTGTGTATGACTGTTTGGTCGTATGTCCCTCCTGTCGTTATGTAAAGCATCCTTGGGTCCCTTGAAAGGCGCTATATCATTTATTTATAATTTAAGTTATTATTATTTGTATTAATATAATATATAATTCCATCCATCCATCCATTGTCTACCGCTTATCCTGTATTCAGGGTCACGGGGGGGCTGGAGCCGATCCTAGCTGTCAATGGGCGAAGGCAGGGTACACCCTGGACAGTTCGCCAGTCTATCACAGGGCTGACAGAGAGACAGACTATAATATATAATTAAAAATGTTATATATTTGTATTATTGCAGAAAAAACAACATTCGCTTTTGATATAAAAATACCAAGAAACTGAAATCTTGGCCTATATTGTTAAAGAGGTGCGCCGCATAATACGCATTTCAGCCTGTCAGGGTTTCTGTACTGTTGTGATGTCACAACTATACAATATAGAGACAACATTTCACAGTTTTATATGTTAACTTTCTAAATGTGTCCCGGTTTATTTTCCGATTACAGTGTATGTGAATTACATCAACTGACAGGAAGTAAACTTAGTCACAACGTTCACAATTCTGTTGAAATATGTCAAAATGGAGTGTTTCAGACCGGCAGCATGAGAAAAACCTATATCTATAACTATTAAAGCATTTAAAATCTTCTAGTAGAAACCCAAAATAGGAATATGAACCTGAAAATGATGTGTCTCCTTTCAAAAAAACAAATTATGCAAATTGCTAATACAGAAATGTTTTGATGTTACATCTGTTTGTATTTTCGGGGCTTAATATCAAAGGCCAAATTCATGTCAGTCCAAGGACGTGTGCAGCAGGGTGACAGATTCTTCTCTGGCTGTTTACTGTTGCTGGTTGTTAAGCCTGGCACATTAGACATCCACAGAGTCACATATCACACAGCCTGACAAGGAGCTCACACTCACATCCCTCCGGCTCTTTTCCGGTAAAGGCAGAATATGTAATCATGATGCACGATGACTCGACAAAAACAATGATGTTAGAATGTAAATGTATAAGAAAAGAGGAAGTCGTCCAAAAGGAAGACTCCAGAATGAGACGTTCATGTTGGATTTGGTTATTGCGAGTATAAAACGTTACTAAATTAAACTCTTTTCAGGTGACTTTCTCTTTCTTAAAACACCCTCAGGTCCTCACCCTCTCAAATCAAGTTTCACGGAGACAAGCAGTGATTTATGTCGAACTGATACGACTATATATCATAACATTCATGTGCACTCCTCCCCCTCATCTCCCTCGTCCTCTTCCTGTCACCCAGCTACCACTATCATCACTCCCATCTTTCCCCATGGCTGCAGATCCAACGGTGATGAGTTTGTATCAGGAAAGCTGATAGCAACAGTCAACGATCATAAAGTCAACATGCATGTACCTTGGTGGAGGAGTCAACAGGTGCTCCTCTCTCCAACAGCTCCTCCACTAAATCCTTGTGTCCCTCCTTCGCTGCCAGATGTAGCGCATTCAGACCGTTCTGGAGAGAAAACCAAAAGAAAACAATCAACATAAGACTTCAGGAAAACACATGTGGCAAAGTGACTGTTGCATAACCCTTAGTGGTGCAATTACAAGTAGTATTGGGATGATATACAAGTTGATCGTGGTGAATTGCCATCATCGGGATAAACGAGTGACTTGAAAAAGCCTTCAAGCTCAATGTCATGGTAGAGAACTGCCTGCAAAATACATGTTATTTATTCATCCTTTAGTTATGCAGGGCGACCCTATGATTTATGACCATCTTATTTCAGATGATTTAATTGCTGTTGTCATCCTTTTGTGATGCAATAAAAATAAATGTTTCTTAACAACATGTAAAGTGATTCCAGTACGTTTTAATTGTGAGTTTTCAGCATATTTTGAGGATTATCTGGATAATATCCTGGATCACCATTATTTCAGTCAGGATAATCACGACATTACATTTTCATATCGTCCCTAGTTACAAGTGTGCATGCTACTTTTGTGAAGCCTGTATAGCCTTGGTACTTCCTCCTGATGCCGTAAAGTGAGGTTTTGAATGAAGCTGAATTGTACAGATGTTATATTACCGTCGTCAGAATCACGTCAGAACAATGTTTTATGTAGTGGCACTCAAAAACAACATGCAAAGAAATATTACATGATGATAAAATCAATTATATACAGTCGGATGATTTACAAGCACGCGATAAAAAAAAAGAAAAGAAAAGATTTTCGGGGGGAAACAACATTCAGCAGCTCAAACACGATGTTTGATTTAGTGAAATTAAGGCAGATGTTTCCCTCAGGCAGCTTCACTGTGAGGATCCCACCAAAGCAGAGCTACATGTGAGGAGTTTCACACTGAGAGCAGCACAACTGGTGCATTTATACAACACGCATGCAGAAACAGATTTCCCCCCAGTGTAAAACACATGCAAGCATGATTCACCTCATCCTCCTCTTCTTCCATTCTGCGCCGTGTCCCTCTGAAACTCAGAGAGCGCCTTAAACGGCAACCTCCTTTTTCTCCTTCAGGTCTCCTGCTCCTTCTCTCAAACTAAATCCTTTCCCTTCTGTCGGTTCCCTTCCAACGACTTTCTTTGCTCGTTTCTATCTTTTTGCCTTCTTAAGCGGGCTTTCTGCTGGCTTTATAAGTGATGGAGCTCCGACCATCAACGCTGGCCCTCCGCCTCCCTCCGCTTCCCCCTCCTTTAGATCCAAACTTCTGGGTCTGTCTGCTGTCTTCTCCCCCCCGCAGGCTCTATCAGGTGCCGTCTGGCTCAAAACCTCTCCTGGCACTGATGTAAATGAGCCACTGTTATGTTGCTTACACCTCTATCATTGCCTCCTTCCTTCCCTCAAACACACACACACACACACACACACACACACACACACACACACACACACACCCCACTCTCCCTCTGAGTTGCCAAATGCCAAACAGCCAAAGGGGTGTCATGTTTCTGCACAGTCATAGAGGGTATGTAGGACACACACACACACACACACACACAAACATGGATCAAATTTAGAAGCCGCTGAAAATGTCAACCTTTCGAAAAGAAAAAAGGGGGGCATTCCTCAGAGGCCAAAGTGTGTGAGTGAATGTCTGGTCAGGTGTGTCGCAGGCATGATTTCAAAAAGGCCGTATAATAAATAATTAAGGCTTATATATTAGTATGGGGACAGTGCAATTTCATAAAACACATGGTTAAAAAAGCATGCATTAAATTATGGAATAACAATATGACTCGTAGTTCCCTTTTTGAACAGGCACATTAGCCTCCGATTAGAAAGCCAACTCACTTAACAGTCACGCTATCAGAGGAGCTTTTTCAACAATGTCATTCAAATCTCTCATCCTGGTCACAGTTACACATGTTACACAGTTAAAATGGTATTAATCTGGTTGGACGGTGATCAACAGTGTCCGTTCTGCCAGGAAGCATCACAAACAGTGGCCCCTTTTCATTAGTAATCTTTCTGTTTGTTCTTTCTTTTTCATTTAATCAAAACTCACAATTTCCAAGAACCCAACTATTTTAATAGATTTTATAGAACAGAGGCAGAAGCATCCACTTGTCAAATTAGAAGATATAATAGCAAAAACAAAACAAAACACCAAATCCTCATATTAGAAAATCTTTAACATTTTTGCTTGAAAATTGACTTAAATAATTGAATACTGTTGTTCATAAATGTTTTTGTCGATCTGTTAACTGACTTTTCCTTTCAGTTTTACAATAGAAATCATCATCATCATCATCATCATCATCATCATCATCATCATCATCATCATCATCGTCATTAGGGGTCGACTGATATGGCCTTTTCAGGGCCGATACCAATTATCACTAATCTAGGAGGCAGGTAACCGATATTTGAAACCATTATTTATCTGCAGTAAAAAAAAAAGTCAAAAAAACTCCTTCAAGCATGTGTTTCATTCACAGAACATTTCAAAATGACCTTGACACAAAAGGTGCAGGGATCTATTAGCAGCTTTACTATAATGAACAAATGATCAAACAAATAAATACAATAGTTTTTCAAGTAAAAATACTAGAGAGTAGGGACCGCTGCTGCATCAGAGCTAAAGTAGCATTTTAAACCCATAAAAATGCTGAATATTGGTGCCAATAAAGGGTCGAACCCTAATCATCTCCACAGTCATCAGGTTGCTGGGTGTGGTTGTAGCGAGATACTCGTCATACTCTCCTACAGGGAAAATGTTAATGTGATGCCAACGCTGCTAATGTCATCACTCCTGTACATCACCAATCACATTCTCACTGCTAGCCAACGAGACATGAAACAACTTCCAAATGTGAGACGAGAAGCTCAAAGCTTTAGTCAGTTCTGAACCGGTGGACTCGCTGACACAGCGACAATGACACCATTATAGAGTTTAGTTTCAATCACATTTCCACCACGAGGTATTCCAGGAGAGACAGGCAGCACCCACAACAGACCCACACACACACACACACACACACACACACACACACACTCTAAATCAGCTTTTCCTGAGCTGCGAGTGAAAGCTTCATTTAGCTAATGGACGTTCAGCCCGAGGCAGTGATCCCTGGCTGTTTGTGATGCTTCCTGGCAGGAGGGGCACTGTTGAGCTCCGTCCAACGCAGATTAATATTCACGTCCCTGTGATCTGTGCTGACCTTTGTTATAATCACACGTTGTCGCAGTTTTTTTTTTTTTTTTTTTTTTGCTGTTGTTTAATAGACCAAACCGCCAGAGGGGATGAAATATTGTTGGAAATAATGTAAATGCATTCAGATTAAAGAGTAATATCACTCATCAAGGATTAACATTTGGGAAGATTAGAGGGGAAGTCCGGCTCTTAATTGTGAGGACATGGGACACTTGTAGGGAACAAACACACACAGATGAAAAACATGCTGGTGTGTTCACGAAGTCACGCTGCCTGGAAACTGGGAGCTGAAGTCGTATGTCAAGAAGGTGTTTTATTTGTCTCACTCGCTGCAACAGTCAGACTGCAGGTTTGGCAGGCAGGGAGTATATCTACTTTCTCTCCATCTCTTTAACTGACTTGGACAACCATCTGCCCCTGGCATCACGCGCTGGCCCTCGCCACGCCGCCGCTGCTTTCTAAGAACTGACTCTTGCGTTAGCAACGAGAGCACAGCGCCGATGGCAACGCTTGAGATTCCTGCATGGCGTTCCAGCGTCTCCCGTCCTCGTCCAGATGACTTAAATAACACCGCTGGTGATATTAGAGAGACTGTTATTCATCTTGGGAAACATTTCCTGGATTGCGCCTGATAACATGACAGAAAATAATTGGTATTGTGAACATTATACGGGAGCGTACTCGGAAGATGTAAAAATAATATTTCATGACGTGCGCTATTAGTAACAGTGTTATTTATTCAATATTTTTCAGTATTTTGTTCTGAATGCTTTAACACTAACAGTGATTCTCGAAGCTAATCCATTTACCAAGTGGGTCTCTACAACGCTACACTATTTTGCCAGTTGACACATGAGCTCACTCCTCATCAGAGATCACAAATCAGAGCTAGAGCTCTCGAGAGGTAAACTGGTAGACAACTGGTTTCTTTGAATGTGTTCTTGTTGTTGAAGGAGTGGTAGAACATTTTATTTGTATTGATGTGTGTGTTTACATGTATGACAACATTTTGTTGCATCATGTGCTTATCCTAATGACGACTTGTTTTCTATAATGACACAAAAACACCATTTTTTAAAAGTGTTTGAAGAATTCTTTGAAGAATTGTTTTACCAAAGATGTGTAATGTTTTGCTGGTTTGATGTCTGGATTTTTTATCCAAGCGATAACAGTTGATATTTGCAAATAGCTGACTTAGTCAGATTAATTGATTGTTATTTCCGCTTACTGGACCGCACATTTTAAATGAATATAATTACATGTCTGTTGTTGCTGTCATCAGAGCTCTGACTCTATTGACTGCACTGTTAGAGATAATGGTTCGGTTATTGGGTGGAGTGCTTTTCCACTGACAGCCATTTTGCTGCTAATCACAGGTAACATTATATTTTCCAATCATCATCTAGGCCTCCTAATGTCACTGTGGTGGTCGTGGAAGTTGGTATCTGCTTGAAATGTCATTCAGGTTCAAATGGCATCACATCAGGGGCAAATGTCAATTACCGCTTTCAGGATGATCATAAGACTGTGTGCGTTTGGAGGAATACAAGAACTGAATTGGTTAGAATGCGTTTATGCATGTGTGTATACAAGACATGCATGGTCCGAAACTATAAAGAAGAAAATATAAGTAGAAAATATGTTCAGGAAAACGTGTGTCTTCAAATTTTGAATTTAATGTCAGAGAAGTTTATCAGAGATGACAAAACACAGTTACCTGTTACATCACCCTCACACACACACACACACACACACACACACACACATAAGTGCAAAGTGAGAGCATCACTGGGATATATATGAAAATGTCACTTGCATTTTTGGCGACTTGACAAGGGCTCAAATGTGATCATCTGACTCCTGACAGATACTATGAAGGGCAGGGCTCTCCTGTTGCAAGAAGTGGTGTGTGTGTGTGTGTGTGTGTGTGTGTGTGTGTGTGTGTGTGTGTGTGTGTGTGTGTGTGCGCATGTGTGCGCATGTGTGCATACACTCACGGCCCTGAATAATCATGATTCCCTCTTGGTACACAAACAAAACCCACAGTGCCCATGACAACAAATAGGAAGGCAGTTGCCACTTCCTGTCTGCCAACCAATTACAGCTCTGTGTATAAATAGTTGGTATTAAACTGCTGGAGAATTACAAAAGGCCAGAGCAAGATCCTAAATGTGAGGAGCTGTGCACACACACACACACACACACACACACAGACTCACGTAGGCACACTCCCCGCTCTCCTTTAAGCCACCTTGTGACTTCTGTGTAAATCACACTGACATACACAGAGGAAGTATTTTGCACCCTCTCAAATCCCTCCTCTTGAGGAATGTGGGTGAGGGTGGGTGTGTGGGTGAGGGGGGATAGGAGCAGCTGTAGACACACCAAATACAGCTGAGCTTGGAGGGAAGAATGGGTGTGGTGGAGGAAGGGGAGGGTTGTACATGTGAGGGTAGTTATGATTTAGAGAGGTCTGGCAGGTAAAGAACGCGCTGACTGAGCTCAGTCGCAACGCCACCGTGACACAGCGGAGTGAAGGTCAGATTCAGCAGGTTTGACAGCTCGGTCTGTGACAGCAGCGTCCGCTGTATGTTACGAGCATGTGTGCCCCTTGAGCCATTAAATAGCAGATCCCAGAACACATCTGGGTTGCCAGATGTGGTTGTGTTTAATATTCAGAAAACAAAGCTGTAAAAAACAATTATGAGAAGACAAATGACTGCTTGATTCGCTTGACTATAAATACTGTTATTTTGCTGAGAAGACACAATGAATAGCAAATAAGTCCAACTTACGGTTGTTTGTTCTTAAGTCAAAGGGCTTAAGGCTTAAGCCTAAATCCTTCTGTGACTTTGTGACCTTACATTTTCATCATGTGTTTTGTAGCACAGTGGACATCAGACAGCAGAAGTGGCAGCAACACGACGTCATCAAAGTTTCCTTACCTGATTACAGGTGCTGATGTCTACTCCATTCTTCAGGAAGTCAAGGACTTTGTCAATGTTCCCCGCTCTGGCAGCCCGCAGGAAACT
Organism: Eutrigla gurnardus; assembly: GCF_963514095.1. Classification (NCBI taxonomy): domain Eukaryota; kingdom Metazoa; phylum Chordata; class Actinopteri; order Perciformes; family Triglidae; genus Eutrigla; species Eutrigla gurnardus. The sequence goes on from NC_139917.1 coordinate 13,324,320, forward strand.
GGTATTACTGTCAGACTGGAGGGAGGGAGACAGGAAGGAAGCTGGTATTAGGAGCAGGAATACAAGCATTTGTATTTTTGTTTAATAACTTTTCGAATACAAACTGTATTTATTACATGAAAAATAGCCCAGCACATGCAAAAAACATATCTTGCTTTGTAGACTTTTTCAAAATTTTTTCAAGTGATTTGTTTCAGCCCATGTTTTTGTCTTAGTTCTGTCTATGACGCGTCTGCATCACAACATTCAAGTTGATTTAGAAAGATGGAAGTAGCTTGTTATTTCTGCAAATGATAGAGTTTCTCTAATAGTGTGTTTATGGTTTTGTAGAAAAATACTTCCTGCTTGCATTTACAGTGTCTGAGTCGGCTTTTCTAAATTTAACCACCAGTCAAAGGAGCAGCTGCAACACACACACACACACACACACACACACTTTTTGTTTTGCTGCATTCACGTGTAGGAACAACAAGAAAAATAAGGGTTAAAAATAATGATATAATAATAGTAAAAATGATAAATGAATGAGTCAATAATTGAAGTATGCTGGTATATTTATGGCTACAAATAATAATTTCCATTAGTAAATTAATAAATTATTAGACCAAAAAAAAGCCAAGATTTTTGTTAGAATAAAAGTCGCCAGATTGTCGCGTCTGAACATTGAAACCCCCAAATAATTCAGTACACTACAGTAAGATGACTCATCAATATTAACCAATAATTAATATTTACAAATGTATTACTTAACTAAATGTATGGATCTAATATTTTGTTACACAATATCACACAACTCTTTTGCCAAAGGTTTTAAGGTCTTCATGGTGGAGATAAGGCGGTAACGTAATGTGTCGATCAAACACACAACTGGGTGTTAACTTGTCCAGCACACTCAAACCCTACATCACAGTTTCCTCCTCATCACATCACGTCTGGGATGAGGCCACACCCCTGTGTGGGATCAAAGGTCAAACTTCTCACAAGTGTGCCACCACGCACGCACGCACGCACGCACACACACACACACACACACACACACACACACACACACACACACACACACACGCCAGCAGCAAAGAGATTATTACTGAACTCTGTAACAGAAAAACACAAAAGCTGATGACGTTTCTCTCTCCACCTCTTACCAGCAAACCATCGACTTCAGATCCACAGTCAGTGGCTCCGTGGTGGTTTATATCGTTGTCACTCCCAGTAGTCTTTAAAGCTTTATCTGATCCACAGGCCTTACAAGTTGCTACGTTGCCCATGGTTACATCTGCATCAGATAATAACTCCCCAGCTATGCCTCTCTTCACTCACTCACTGGTATTATATGGTCCAATCCTTCTAGTTTCTTAATTTGCGTCCTTAGTGCAGCTCACTTCCCTGATGTTTGACCGCATCAATCAGTCTAAGAATCCATTATCCATCCATATCTTCTGCCAGATCTCACTTAGTTCATTATTACCACCACTCTTCCTCCTCCCTGAGCCCTTTTAGCCGTCGTCCAGCAAAAACCTCTTTAGTCTTGGATACCTCTCTACCAAGGCCGAGTCCTGCCTACTGCTCCTCTAGCTCCCCCTGAACCCTCGCTGCCTCTCCCGCCTTGGCTATTTTTACCTTCTCCGTCCCTCACTCCATTGAAGACCACAACCCCTTGCTGTGTGTACCCTGGGTGGGGTGCATGACAGCTGGGTTAGCCATGCTGGAGACCGCATGGCCTGCTGCGCTCTCCAGGAACGCCAAGGGTCAGGGCAGAGGGATGGAAGTTGAGTCCGAACACAGTTCTCAGATCACTTTGAAAACATTGTTCATCCTTAGGAGAATGTAGAGAACGTCTGATATGTAGACTTGGACTGTAAAGCTTGTAACGTTTTGACCCATGTGCTTTTACAGCCATGACTGCAGAATATTCCAGATACTGGGTCATTAGCACGCCATCAGGCTCAGACTGAATTATGACGATCCTACCCGCTCCTGAAAAACATCAGTGCTTTGCGGTAGTTGCATTATCGCCTTAGAAGCAGAGAAAAGAAGACAAACATTAATTTAGCTGCAAGCAACATCATTAAAGTTTCAACATGCAATCCACAATCATCTGGAATGTATTGGAGAAGAAACTGTATCTGTTAAATATTAAGAAAGAATATTAAGAAAGCGTTAATCTTTACGTTAATTATGAAACATTTAACGCGTACATTTTTTTAACGAAATTAACGCAGCTGTGTTTTGTTTACTTCCCGTGGCGGCTGACGTAAGACCTATGACGACGTGTGCCGCAAAGCCGTTAGCCTGGGGGGGGGGGCAGTTTTTTTAAATGATCCCGGTAATTTGTCTGCGTGAGAAACATGAGATGTGGCGTGTGCTGCTTTGTCCTCTGACGTGTAAACAGGTCTGTCTCAGTAACGGGCTGAATGTAAACGAGGACTAAGCTGACTTGTTGTTCTATGGAGTGAAAAAGATTTATCATTCTGACTTCACAGCAGAATATTTCCTTGTTCTTTTTTCCATATTTGCATGTTCTATTGTGGACCTTTTTGAAATGTTCTGTTAGTGCATATAAGAAATATGCCTTTTTTAAGCTGACAGTTAATTTTGATGGCCTTGATGGTTTCTTTGGAAATCTGTAGTTCACATGAGAGAATCTGTGCTTAAAGTTAAAAAAAGCTGCTATTTAACAATAGTATTTGAATTTAAATACTTCCTTTGTGTTGATTCTACATAAATTCCACCATTTTACATTTAAATATCCATTATAACATACTTTATTCTTAAGAAGAAAGAAAGCGATTAATTGCGATTAATTTACGGCAAATTGTGCGATTAATGAGTTATTAATTAGTTTGATTGACAGCACTATTAAGAACATCTTTTGGGTTAGAAGGGAGAGTGTTTCAGTACGTTTGATGACGCCAACGCTTTGGTTTCCCAATGAACTCATACCTCTTGTCATTCATAGTAACAGACTGTTTACATTGTGAACTGTCATTTCAAGAAAAAACAAGGTTTACAAAATAAAAACTCTCATATATCGTCGAGAAATGAGCTGTAGTCATTTATAGAAACAGAGTTGGTCTTAAAATAAGGTTTTCATTCCCAGAAAGTAGCACAACAGCATTGTAGTGGTATCACTATCGAATTCAAGGTATCGGTATCAGAGTTCAGATTCAAATCAAAGTGCACATCATAATAGAGTTGCTGATAGCATTTGGTCATTGTCTATGTTGCTGTTTGTTCTCAGATCGGACTGAACCAGCTGTCATCTCTGTGCTGTAAAGGATTTGACCTGCAGTCGGTCATGTGATGGACGATACTGGATTATACGCTGTAAAGTGTCTAAGTGTGTCAGACATTGGAGAAACATCAGAACCCTACTCAGTATCATCAATATCTAATCAGCAACTACATTCATGTGTACTTAAGGCCACAAATGTTTTTTTTACCACTGTCATGCCCTGTACGAAAATAAAGCCACTTGATCTGTTTAGAGATCGTTTCCTCTCTGGAAAGGATGAAGTATTATTACTCACAACGATTAGTTGTATATTTGATTGGCTGGCAGGAATCAGATCATCTTAAACGCAGGTACAAATCAAAAAATAAACCACCATTCTAAGTGAGCGCTTAAAGGGACAGTTCACCCCAAAATAACCAGTGGTACCCAGTGGTACTCTTTCAATCTAGATTGATAAATAGCACTTCAGATAAGAGGAACAATATGTATTTTAAAATTTTGGGCATGAAATGTCCCTTTAAGATTTTAGGTACAGTATTGACTAGGTCTCCCCAGTGTTTAGGCCAACACACAATCACTGTGGTACATGTGTAAAATGGAAGAAAGTGGATTTGAAATGTAAAAACAGACTACGTTCGAGACAGACCACTGAAAATCCTGACTGAAACGCTTCCTGTCGACACATGCTGCCATTAACTGTCACATTAAAAAACGGTATCAATACTTTAAAAAAACTGTTTTTCCTTTGGAAATGTCCATGGTAGAAGAAGCAATGACATACCAGGTTCCCATATTAGACAATAATGGACTCGGCCAAACATTTCTTTGACTTCACTTTCTTTTTTTTTTCATATTCCATGATCTTGTACTTCATACCATAACCAACATAGATCATTTAATGTTAAATATCACCAAAAAGGCTGCTCTGATGCCACCATTACGTGACCTCCTTCCAAGCTTGAGCCTTCCTCACATCTACTCCATCATCATCCATCCTGTGCAACCCCCACGACCCACGACCCACTCTCACACACCATGTCCGACCACCAGCGCTTATGATTTGCTCGTAAGCCCACAACGGCATGTGTTGTTAAAATCAAATTAGGGAGAAGCACGGAACACGACACAAACTTGTGAAAAGGACTTTATCAGAGGGATTAATATGTTTTACCTGCCGCTTTCGCTCGGCTCTCTCGCGATGCCGTCTCCTCCTCTCCTTGGCTTTCTGCAGAGCTCTGTACTCTGGATTTGCCTCAAGCTCGCGAGCTTTCTTCAGGTGAGCCGCAGCGTGGGCCATGACTTCACCTCTCTACCTCTTTATGTCTCAAAAAGAAATGTTTGACTTTGACTTACTTACGTCCTTGACACTAAGTACACACTTAATCTATACAGATGCGCAAAAAATGCTGTGTTTCCAAGAAAGTTTCTGATGTCCGTATTCCAAATGGCAACAAAAAAAAAGTTGATCTTTATATTAGTCTGAACTCCTCAGCTGAAAATGCACAAGAGCATGAATTGGCTCCAAAAATGATCCTCTTCTTTCTCTTTGATGAAAGATCAGCAGGAGAATCAGCCTTGTGTCCCTCCAGGAAGCAGCTACTGGATCTCCATATTCTCACACAACACCCACACATCTGTGCTACGTGAAATCAACCATTCACACTCCTGTACACCAACATGAGAGAGGAAGGTGATGACTGAGAGGAGCTGCTGAATGATAAGACCCATCTGCTTACTCCCTACATGTCCCAACACACACACACACACACACAGTGAAAAACCTAGTCCAGATGTACATGAAAACCCTACTCAATATGAACAGATGTTGCTACAAAGTGTTGTGTGTGTGCATGCGCACTTGCATGCATGTGAGTGTTAATGTGTGTATGTGAGCTCCAGTGACAGGAGAGTGTTTATTGTGTAAGGGGTTTAGAGAGGCTGCATGCCAAAAGCCAGCTGACTGCTACTCTCCCTTCCTACTGCCGTGAAATGGGTTAGATTCTGAGGGGAAAGGGGACACAGGAGGAACAAGAAAGGGGCTAATGGGTGAGGATGGGGGAGGATGGATTAGAGGGGGAGGGCAGATGGTCGCAAAAAAGTCTGTAAGCATGGAAGTCAATGAGAAAAAGACCAGACTTCTCACTAGATTGAGATCTAAACATGAGTTTATGGTCTCATTCTCTAGTATCAAGTCTTCTTCATTAAAGCATGATGTTCATTTAGTCAATTATGGTCCATTTAGAGTCATAAAGCAGGGGATGATTTAGGGCGGGGTTTATCTTGTGATTGATGGGTCTACTACTTGTTGTCTGTGTTTTTGTCTTGCAACTTTAACCGTTTCACAGTGTGTTTTCACTTGAAGGTAATTATAACCATGTTGGTCTTCTGAAAATAAACTTTTCAGTGTTTTGTTGTAATTAGCTCCACCCTCTTTTGTCAGAAAAAAAGGTGGCGACAGCCAAAATGCTTTAAATCAAACCAATAATTGACGTCCACTTCTTTTTTCAGTGTTGTTTCAACCAACTAGCTAAATAAGTCAACATTTAAAGGTGCATAATACGAGATCGGGAGCATTCTATTGCATCTCAACGGGAGAGCTAACAGTGTTTACCCGAAGGCAAACAGAAGGGTGGGTGCTTCCATGACGCCATAGGACGGGACAACAAAGCAAGGAGAAGCTCTGATAACAACGCACACAGCTGGGAAATTGACTTAATTCTCTGCTCAGGTAGACATTACTACAATATATCTTTACACAGCAAATAGTTGTTTTCTGCTTTAACAATGCTCTGCTTCCTGTATATTGCTCCTTTTTGCACCGTCATCCGCAGTCCGTAAATAACGTCACACAATTATTTGGGTATTCCTGTGTGCCATTTTTAGTTACATTGATCTTCCTTCTTCTGTTCATTTCCCTAATGAAGTTAAAAGCAAAACGCTTGTAGGAATTGTGCAGTTAAATGATCATAGATGTCACTGATGTGTCATAAATAAACCTCCTATCTCGTGATGAGTGTCACTAAAAGAACAGACCTTTAATAAATTACTGGGTATAGATCGATCAACATCGCTGTGTTCAACAGCAGTTTGATTTCTGTGACAACAAAAAACAACTACAATACAGAAAGCAGAAGACAGTGAGGTAATCATGGACATTCAGAGGGCACAAAAAAAGTTGATTGAATTAATTAAAGAGGAGCCAGACGAATGGAGAGGAGGAGAGACAGGGTGAACTTGGGTAGAGGCTGTCCTTCTACAGCAGAGAAGACAGGACACAACATCTCCTTCCAGAGGGGGATCAGTGAGCAGCGAGCCCACAACGGTGGCTCCCAGTCTCCTGCAGACTACAGGCTTCCCCCTGCGTGGGGGGGCAAAGTGGGTCGGTCTGAATCCCAACTGCAGTGCACTGGTGTCTGATGGAATATGATTCGACAGCGTGGGCGTGCGTGCTTGTTTGCGTGAGCTAGTTGACGGGTGTCAAGGTCTCCCTCTGTCAATGCAGCTGATGCTGGGAGTTTGATATTTCAGCACCAGGGACAGGGCCACCGTCTCACTCCTCTGTCTCACTCCTCTCTGTCAGTCCTCAACAATAACAGCAACATCTGTTACTACTAGTGGTCGTGAATGGGATGGAGCCGCTGAATCACTCCACGCTGTAATGCTGTCGAGCATGATCCACCCTGGTGCATGCAGCTTCATTCACTTCCATAACAATGCTGGAACATTTGTGTGGCTGTGCTCTGCCTCTAGCACCCCCTGCTGGTGGAACAGCGAACAAGGCTATGGCGCTCTGATTTAATAGAAGAAATAACAGAACATCGCAGTGTTTTCTGAATGTTTAAACAGTGATTCTTGAAGCACTTTATCTGAAACCATTAACACTCGCACACTCTCTGCTGTTCACTCAGTTTGTAATTTTATAACATTTCATAACATTTGAAAACGCGTTTAGATGACGAGTTCACTTACAAATCAGAGCTCTATAAATAGACCACTGCTTTGGGAAAGAGGCAAGGGCAATATTGGCCAATGGAGTAAGAGGAGTGAGAACTCTGGAACGAAGAAGACAAAGAGGTGAAATAAGAGAAAAAAAAGTCCCTTATTTGTACTGATAGTTTTGAAGATAGTGCCCAAGCAATTAGAAAAAAACACACACAGAAATGATAACTGAAATAAAATGTAATTTACTTTCTATATTTATTTTCCAGGATTGTTCATACATTTTGAAATATTGTCAATCATGTTTTTGACACGGACTTGTTGTGATTTATATCTGCTACCTGTGCGAAATACACAACTCACCTAATCTTGTAAACACAGGAAACCTTCCCCAAGCATAGTTCTGTACTGTAACTTCAATGCAGGCAAATCTACACGTCTAAAAGCATCAACTGCTGGACTTCTCAGGTTTCAGCTCCAACAGGCAAAATCTATAAGCTTATTGATCAGCCTGTCAGTTAAGCCTGAAACAGTGTACTTCCAGTAATATTGTTACAGTTGTGTGTGCACACAGTACATGTTTATGAATACTGTTCGACTAACTTCTCAGTGTAGATGCATCAGCAACGACTGATCAATGACCTCCATTGATCCCTCCCATCAAAGAGGATGAGAATTAGCAGAATGCATTATAAACCAAAGTGTGTGTGTGCGTGTGTGTGTGTGTGTGTGTGTGTGTGTCCGTCCATTTAGGAGTCCGATTACATTGAGAGTGAGCTCCAAAGAGAGCTGATGTGAGCTCCTGTTTCTATTGTTCGAGTGGATCTGGTACACTGGGAGGGGTTAATGGTCTGCTTTTCATTTTATGGATCCAAAGGCTTTTATATGGCCCATTAGCAATCTATGATAGACAGATGGAGACGCAGATACCAGCACCTGTATCCCTATACACATACACACACACACACACAACTATATATATATATATTAACATGTATGGATATGCAAAGAGGTGCTTGCAGCCTTCTTAAGGTAAGAAATTACCAAATTACAGTTTTTTTTTTGTTTTTTTTGCAATTGCCAACACACTAAAAGTAAATGCATCAAAACCTTTGCACCAAAATTGCAAACTCACTTTCTGCATCGTACTTTGTTTGCAATTCTGCAACAGTTTTGCAACACACACAAAAAACACACAGTTTGTTATGTTACATGTTCAACAATTCAATATGTTGCAATTACTGGGAAAAACACACATTGTACTGTAATTATTTGTGTTCCAGAGTTTACAGTAACATATTGTATTGATTATTGTACTGCAATTCTACTTTTCTTTACGTATTTGTTGTTTGGTTGACTGTTTTTATTCTGATTGTTCTGGCGCTCGCTGCCGTCTTCACAGAACGTGTTTGTTGCTGATGAACGAGAATGCTGGAAGGTTTGTTCATTCCAACTCAGAGGTGGAGCCTTCTTGTTCCATAATTACACTGTCTTGATGATGGGAGATAAATCATTTGCTTTTGTAAATGTTGCTATGCCTACATGATGAAATCAAATTACAGAGCTGTCCATTTAAATTGTTGCTATTGCACTGATTAACAAGAACATTGAAAAAACGACTTCTCATATGAAAGAGGTTGCCGACACCTAACTTGCGCCCGTGCTCCGGGGAGCCAATATGTTATTTGTTTTGCTCCTGCTGTTGTTGTTGTTTATGATTAGTCTGCCTGCTAATGGAGCTATACTGCTGACGGGTGGAGTTCTGCCAACGTCTGGCAGCATGTAATGCATCTGACATTTAATGCAGGGCGGATCTCTCTGTTTCAGATGACTCATTTAGACTTCTAGAAGCCAATACATTTTTCATGACCACAATTTTCAACCCCCCTCCCAACTACTCCTCTCTGAGAACTGCTAGTCTGCATTAGTGCGTACATGTGTTTGCTTTCACTGATGCATTATGTTAACCTGTAAGCCAGTGTGAGAGTACACAGCTTGTACTTCGCCCACGACCACGGGACCAGAGGAAAACACCCAAATCAGGAAAGACCAACTCACACGCTTTTATATATATTCACCATTACAGCACAGGATGAGTTTACCTAGGGGTCACTAGATGCTGGCCAAGAAAACGTCTTCTGCACAGAAGATAAAGATGCTCGAAAACACAACCATTTAGAGAAAATTCAGGTCTGAATAGTTAAGTAGATTTGAAGATTAAGCTGAGTAGATTTTTGGTCAGTATGCATTATAGTATATTTGAATTATAAAGTAGATAAAGTAATATGAAAAGCATTTAAAACAGTCGAACTGTCTGTTTCACTAATTTAATACTTTAACTTACTTTCAGACATTGGTGAATGAGGCCCAATAATGATTATAAACTGCAGCTGAACTCTACATCATAAGACTGAAATGTGAGGAAAATCAATACCACAGTTTTAGGCCCTGCCTGATGCCGAAAACAGCACGATCAGATTCTAATAATCATAGATAGTTTCTTGTTGAAGAGGTTCTTCATGTCAGTTGATAGGAATAAATGCTTTCTGTTGTTTTTCAAAAAACAAGCCATTTGCACTCAAAATGTTGATAGCGCTTCTCTATAGGTGGGCTAGTGTAAATATTGGTGTCTAAATGTCTAAATTGGTATTCTGTAAATGGCGTCTGCCTTGCTTGTAAAAAGCGAACAAAGCGCCGACCATTACGGATCGGCTGATGATTTAAATGTCAAGTCATGTTGCATCTTTTACTGCCGAAGAAAGGTCGGAGCCATAACGTACACAACCCTCCCTCTCTCTGTTCCTCACAAAACCAAATCACACGGAGACAAATCTAATAGCAAGTGGACGGAGCGGGTCGGGATCCAGATGGGACCACACCCAACTATAGTGATGACACGGAGGCGTTGGCGTGGGGCCGGCTGGAAGGAGAAGAGAGGGAGCAGAGGGATGCACTGCCTAACCTTGATACGGTCACATGATATGTCCGGAGAGTAAGTCGACTAGAGGCAGAGAGAGAGAAGGAGTGGAGAGGACCACATCCTGTTGCAGTATCATGTGTACACACCCACAAACACGCACACTGATTTGTGACTTTGCTGATTTACCACTTGCCCCAATTAGCCGCCCGTGTTGCTGCTACAACCCTCTGGAGCCCTGCAGGCAGAAAGCAGCGCCACATTAACTGATTGCTTTCTGCTACATTAGACTTCAACATCATTTTTTTCTTCAATGCAAACTATGAGGACTCCAGGAGGGTCTAGAAATGCGGAGCAAGCAACTGATCACAACTCATTATTCACATCCGGCACCCAGCTTCATGAGGTGCTGGCTTTATCTTCAAGCTGTGTCGGTAAAATGCAACGCAACCACGAAGAGAATCCGCTGCTTCTCCGTGAAACAGCACAGTTGGAGCGATAGCCGCTGCTTTGGAAATGGCCGTCATGCAAATTTACGGCTTTCCCTTTAGAAGTGCTGCCCAACTCCCCTCGGGAAGACATGACGTCAGCCCTGCTAATGAGACGAGAGATCACTGGGAAATAAACCACCATATTCCAGTCCAACTGATGCTATGCTACGTAACATCAGCATCCTGGTGTCGGGCTATTACGGAGAGCCGATTGTAGGAAGCATGTTTTTCCAGGTCGTTGAATCGGGTGGATGTGCATGCAGGTGAGGAGTTCACAACGGTCCAACACAAAGTGCTCATACTTACTCTAAGAGCAAATAAAACGGTAGCAGCAGGTTCTTGCCAAAATACCACAAATCATCTCATTTTTGCGATGAACAGTGTGTCTGGGTTTGACACAAAACTCAATTGACCAAAAGCAAACTTGCTCATATGTGTATAACTCATCTTGAAATGAGACTTTTAAAATCTCCGGACCACAAGGAGCCACAGCTTCGGATGCTGCATTTGCAGAGACACAGTTTTCGTTTTAACACCCTGACCCAACGATCCTTAGCTAGCTTTGCTCAAATGTTGGCAGGATGTATTTCCGTCCGACGGCCGATCTCATCTGGCGTCACAAGACAAAGGGTATTGAGGCGGAAGTGGATTTCATCTCCAAGTTGAATGTATGATGAATAATGAAGCGTGTGACCTAAAATTCGCAGCCGGGCAGAGTCTGAGCGGGAATGCTGAGTGATGCTGTCGGCCTCGGAGAGAGAGAAATAACCGGGCATACAATTAGTCAGACAGACAGAATATAACGCTGCGAGGAAGAGAGAGAGATATTAAGACTAAATCAAATAGATGTGAGTTGAAGTATAACCATTGAATTAGTGGTCACACTTTTCATCCTGCTTTGGGCTTAAAATAAACACAACAACATGATGAGAGGCACCCGAATCCCAGATTGAGACTGTAAAAGAGTCTGGGCATTAAGGTGGTTTTAAAAGGGGAACTTCGCTGTTCTAATTCTCAGTTCAAAATTGCATCTCAGCAGCTTCTTCAGCGTGTGGCGAAAACAGACAGGAATAATGCGTTTGTGCTATTTTCATCAACACGGCGGAAAAGCTTTGATGTGTTTTCCTGTGAGAAAACCTTCACCGACTCAACTGAAACACGGAGAGAGAGGAGGAGGGCTAAGGAGCTGGAGAGAGAGAGAGAGAGAGAGAGAGGAGGAGGGCTAAGGAGCTGGAGAGAGAGAGAGAGAGAGAGAGAGAGAGAGAGAGAGAGAGAGAGAGGAGGAGGAGGGCTAAGGAGCTGGAGAGAGAGAGAGAGAGAGAGAGAGAGAGAGAGAGAGAGAGAGAGGAGGAGGGCTAAGGAGCTGGAGAGAGAGAGAGAGAGGAGGAGGGCTAAGGAGCTGGAGAGAGAGAGAGAGAGAGAGAGAGAGAGAGAGAGAGAGAGAGAGAGAGAGAGAGAGAGAGAGAGAGAGAGAGAGAGAGAGGACATTTACATGAAGGTGGTTGAGCTCAGCTTCTGGGAACTCCAATTATCTCTGACCACGCCCTCCTCTCTCTCCCTCTCTCTGACGGGAAACACAGTTATAAGGCCATAATGAATAATGAATGCCTCCCATTGCCCTCAGTCCAAAAAACAACTGCCCCTCGGAGGCAAAAGAAGTGTATTAAGACAATATCCCACTCCATCCTTCCTTTCCTGAGGACACTTGTCAGTAAACTAGCTGGTATTCATTGCGTGCTGCAGCCGGTTACTGCAGTCACCTCTATGAATGATGTCCTCCCTCTGCCTCTACTTATAATAGACCTTGGCTTTTACCTGAACAAGAAGAGCATGATGATGGCACATACGCTGATGACGAACTACGACTCATCAAGTAATGCTATCTCTGCCCTTCAAACATCTATCAGTGGGGGAGATGGTGTCAGATATCAGAAGGCCACCCCAAGTAGTTATGGGGAACCACGACGTGCCAAGAAGGACAGTTAAGGATACAGTGTCAGGACGCTGTTTGTACCCAAATATAGACATGCTGATGGCCCGCATGGATTTTGGATTCGCGACAGGAACACCGGTGCTTTTCTCACCACGCTATCACCGTTACACAGATAACATCAGATGACTTGTTGCTCGTATATTGCATCAGAGGGAGCCGACAGTGTGGCTCCTTGGTGTTCGCAGGCCTGAGTATCCAAATATGGCCACTTTCTAAAGGTGAATCCACCCAAGTGGAATATGCATGTGTCAGTCTTCGCGTGCCGTACACGTGCTTCAGAAAAACAGAGAGAAGATCAGAGACTGGTTGATTAATGGATGAGATGATCCACAGAGATAATGCATTATTTTGATAAATGCAAATAAAGTTTGATTAAATCTGGTGAGAAAAGAAGGTCCGATTTCATGGAAGCCTATGAGACAATGAACCTTCGCCGTTCTTGGATTATATGTACAAAAACAAAGACTGCATACGTACAACAAATGTTACTCTGCGGGGTTGTTTTGTCAAAACCACTTTTTGTAGAATTTTTGTAATGCACTGCAGCAACCATGTTCCTGGTATATAGAGAGCGGACGCATCTTACTAAATCACTACAGTACACAACAAAGCGGTACCAGCAGGTATTTCACAGGAAACAATGATTTATTCTTTTTTTTTTTTTTTTTTTTTTTTTTTTTTAATTGTGCTTTCATATTGTTTCTTTTTTTTTAATTTTTCATAAGAACAATGATTTATTCTTAATGACATTTGGTAACCGCCAGTGGAGGTACTGGATTGGTCGACTTGTGGTCATTCACAGTGTGTGTGTCAGCACTTATAACCAAACAAGTGCTCTAACAGCTCTGGTAAACACAGCTACGTACTGCTGAATGTGTGGGTGTGTTCGGGTGTTTGCACATGTACGTAAACCCCATTCAACCGCACCCAACGAGACCCCAATAGAACAAACACTCCTACTGGACATCATGCATGGGAAGACTCAGTTATGTCTGTGTGTGTGTGTGTGTGTGTGTGTGTGTGTGTGTGTGTGTGTGTGGCTGTGCAGAGGTAATGTAATGAAGGCCAAGGCTCCATTAGGACTCCCTTCCTGCAGAATCCCATCTTGCCATTCCCGGCGGACAAAGAGAGATAGACAGATAGGCAGGCAGTTAGACAGAGAAGCAGAAGAGAGGTGGACAGACAGACAGAGAGATGAAAATGTCAGGCTGCAGTGAAACCTGACCTCCTGGCACATCGGGATCTTAGTGAGGAGGGGGGAGGGAGGGCAGGTATTTTGGAGGGAAATGGGAGATAAACAGCAATGACAGCCAAGAAGTCAAGGAGAAAACTAGGGTGAAGTGTCAAACCCCCGTTTTAAGGCAGCGAGAGGAAGTAAGGCTCTGGAGGGGGGAATATGGATGGGAGCTGAAAAGAAAGTTGGCAAGATCGTGGTTGAGGAAACACTGTTAAATGAAGGGAGAGAGAAGACGATGACGACATGGGATCTGCCCACAAAGCTGGGTAATAAAAGGGTCAAATTGTCTCGTCCTATACAAGTCATCTCTGGATAGAGAGCCTTTCTTTTTCTTTTTTTTTTTAAGGAAAAAGCATTTTTATTCGTATATCCTGCAGGATTCAAGCATCTATCTAAAAGGTGGCCAGTGTGTCTTAACTGAAGCCTGGAGGTTCAAAGATTTCAATTTCCAATATCAGACTGTAGTGGACATGAAAGCCAGTCCTGATTTGACCTGTGCAAGCTAAGCTCTTTAAGTATCCACTACTCAAATTATTAAATTATGACGCAGAGCTTTTAGTGTTAAGATAGAGGAAGCACACTGCGGGAAGCAATCGGCCAGCACCGGAGCAGAGTGCAAATACACCGTGACACAGGTTCAGAAAGCACACACACACACTTGGAGACACAGCGACTTGGCTCAGAAGAAGCTGTTTTTCTCCAGAACAGAGGCCGTCAGTATTTTTAGACCTGCAAGTGTCATTTTCTATTTTGCCTCACCCATCTGTTATTGCTGCACTGAGCCCCATCTCAACATTACATTTTATCAGGTATTGCATTTGAGGTTTCCCTTACCTATCCATTCATGTGTTTAAGCCTCCACTAGCTTACAGAATCATGTCCCCCAAATGACATGACACATCTGCACCAACACTATACTACAGCATGGAGGTGAAAGGAATTTCGTTTTTAATGATTTAATGACATGGCTACATGTAATGTGAAATGGGACTTCTCACCCAACTCTACTGCTCTTTAAAGCTTTCTAGCCTCTTAGCTCATCGCTGTGCAGATTAACGTCAGCCTCAACCCACATCAGCAGCATGAGAGAACATAATTACTGATAAAACCGCCGTACTCTACCTTCCCGGCACCAAACTAGAGCTAAAATGTCTGTGAATTTTAGACATACATTCAGGGCCGGCTCTTGGCATAGGCGATATAGGCGGTCGCCTAGAGCGCCATCTGAAAATTTTTTTTAAAACAATGAAAATAAAAATGATTTTCTATTCCCAGTCGCCCTCATTTTTTGCTGTTTGCTGTTGTTTTTCAAATTAAACATGTGTGATTGTTCATTTGGCTGGTGTAATTCGTGTGTGTGTGTGTGTGGGGGGGGGGGGGGGGGTGGGGGCCGGAGAGCAATCTCGCCTAGGGCACAAAATTAGGTAGAGCCGGCCCTGCTTACATTTGTCAGATGGCCAGAAATATGACTCCAAATTAATAGTCATGTTTGCTCTGTGTCTTGAGTCATTCTGACCCCCAAGTGGACAAAAATAAAGCCACAATAAAGCTGAACAATGGTCCACCCAAACAGGTGTTCACCATAGACTGTATATAAGAAGTGGACATCACTGATTGGTTTGCTGACTGCCAATTTGAAGCCTCATGTTCAGCATTTTGGTCATCATCATCTTGTTTTGTTTGCAACCAGATGCAACACAAGAGGATGAAGCTAAGTAAAGCTGAATAAGACATTTTCAGATGACCAAAGACGTTTCATGTACTGAAAACAAAGTGTGAAAGGGTTAAAGGTAGCCACGCCCGATTACACATCTATTTTAATCTAAATGGATCATAATTTACTAAATGAACATCATGCTGTATTGAAGAAGACATGAAATTAGAGTTTGAGACCATAAACACATGTTTACAATGTTTACTGAGATAATAAATCAAGTGAGAAGGAGGGTCATTTTCTCATAGACTTCCATGCAATCAGACTTTTTTTCTACAAGCAGAGGAGTGGCCCCCTGATGGCAATTAGAGAGAATGCAACTTTTAGGTTGTTGGGCGTAAGCTTCACTTTGCAGACCTGGAGGTTGTTGCCTGGTTTTCACTTATTTGGCCTGATTAGAACTCTTAAGGTGTCAGCCTCATTCTTCTTCAAACTTTAACTCAATTCAATTTCAATTCAATTTTAGTCATATCACAACAGAAGGACACTTTACACACTTTTTTGAGCAGGACTAGAACACGCTCATGATTTTCAGAGTGAATACAACCTTGATCATTCTTACAGGTACACTGTAACAATGGTACATTGAGTGTGGTGATACCTAATTCCCAGCGTAGCCCCACCCAGCTTTAGTCGGGTAGGTGTTTTGGGCCTTTAAACAATGCAGAATCAAAAAGCAACATTGAAAACCAGCTACCTACAGTTAAGTCCTTAATTCCTCAAGGTCCTATTCCCAGCTGGAGAAGGCAGACCAGGCAGTAGGAGTTACTGGTGCTGCGACATCAATATGATCATTCATCACCACTGCTATTTGTGATTGATCAGCGGAAGTCGGAGGCTCTGCTGCCGCCGGAATAACATAGATCCCTGCAGTGTTCCATTATTCTGTGTGCGCTATTGTGAGCATGCCTTCACACATGTGAACCTTCAACCATCAAGAAACAACTTCTTGCCTTGATTGTGGATCAAAAGGAACACGTTTATGGTTCATCTGTGAAGTGTATGAGCACACTAATGAAACTCTTGAGAGGAGAGATAATTCTGAACCAGTTTAACAGTCACAAGCTTGCATACCGATGTCGTTGGCAAAATAATTGAGGATTAGAAGAGCGAAAAAGTCAGCTTCAAGAGCTAAATGGAACCTTCAAACTAAAGTGGAACTGTGCTTCAACGTCAACCAAGATCGCAGCTGAGGAGACGTGCATAAACAAGTTCCGCCGATGGCATAGAAGTTAAGGTCACAGTTGTGTGCAAAGATGAGCTTTAAGTGTGACTTCTTTTCCCAGTTTAGGGATTAAGAAGTCTCCTTTTTAACATTCATTACAGAGCACATCAAGATAAACATACAGTTGTTGTTCAGAGATTTATGATCAATCTGCTAATCTTCCTCATAGCGTTGAAGAACACACCAACCAAATAAAAGGGCATAACATCACACCTGTTTGAGCGGCACCCCTTTAGATTTCTCACTGCCGAAAGTACAACAAACCCTGATCTCATCCAAGTATATGAGCTCAACGGCCCCACCCTAAAACAAGACACTAATGTGAGTGTCTATGTGTGTGTATGTAGCACTACAGTCCATTACTGAAATCACATTAGCCTGAGAGAGTGCACTGAGACGGGAAACAACCGTCTACCATCTCCTGACTCACTTTCACTGAACACACACACACACACCCACACACACACACACACACACACACACACACACACACACACACACACACACACACGATGAGATCTAGGTGGTCACACTTAACAGTCATATTCATGTTTTATAAAAAAGAGACAAATGAAATCGTTCTTAGCAATAAAATGTGTGTGTGTGTTTTTGTGTGTATATGTATATATATATACATACATATATATGCATGCTACATACCGTAGTTATATCAGAATCTCAAGACCACACACAAGTACAGACTTACTGGCAAACCAGCCCAAGAGTGGCCTGAGAGCACGTACGCACACCCGCGCGCGCCACACAAACACACGCGCACACGCACACACGAGCAGACTTTATAATGTGTGAATATATCAGCGCACTCGGAGCTAAATAAACTACTTGTTT
The DNA here is from genome assembly GCF_963514095.1 of Eutrigla gurnardus. Lineage (NCBI taxonomy): Eukaryota > Metazoa > Chordata > Actinopteri > Perciformes > Triglidae > Eutrigla > Eutrigla gurnardus. Next base: position 13,341,920 of record NC_139917.1, read on the forward strand.
GACGTAGAAGGTTAAACCGTCCCCACCAGGGATGCCCCCCTCTAAAACGGCCCATGTAAACAGCTCCAGTTCTGGGCCTGTGTACTTGTAAACATTCCCCACTGCAGCTTGTATTAGCGACTCGTGTTGTCTGGCCTCTGTGCGTATTATCACACTCCCCTGACTTTAAGTCCCCACTTTGCGCTCTGCAGATGCTGCTCTCTCATTTTAAACTCAATGAATGCAACATTTGTGGAAAGCTGTCATATCACCAGCCGATGTGCTAAAGCCAGACGACGCCTCTGACCGCTCCCCCTCAGCGCACAGCATCAGCAGCGGGTTTTTGGGGCTGCTCGTTACACGGCTGACTGGGCCGGTCGCTGCAGAGGAACCGGCTGCGGACGGACACCCACCTGCCGTATACGGTTCTGGTGCAGCGGTGTCGGAGGTCCACCGTCGGGGGTCGTGTTGCACGAAGAGGCCATTTTCACGTCGCAGTCGGAGCCGCCGCCCCTGGAGAGGCTTCCTTCGGGGCTACTTGACATCATGTCTCGGGGCTGGCTGCTGCTGGAGGCGACGCGGTCACTGAGGCTGCTTCTGCCGGTGCGAGGTGGATCTCTGCGCGGGCCTCAGAATCCACAAGGCTCGGCGGGGCCCGGGATCATACTGCGGCGTCACACACAGTCTGTTATGAAACGTGACAAAATGTAACACTGCGATTCTCCCAGGATGTCAAACCGAAACGAGCGCTGCCTCCGTTCAGGGATGCTCCCGGTGGCGTGTTGCTGTGTGCTGCGTGTGTGTGTGTGTGTGTGTGTGGTGATGACAACGTGAACGCGCCTTCGATGCGCTTCCCCGAAACTCCGCAGGATCACTGCCGCATTCAAGGACAGTCGGAAACATCGCAAACGCACCTTGATTAGGATGATCGATCTGAATAACTGTAATTTTATTTCAAGCCACTTGCTGAAATACGACCTTTATGTGGCGAGAAACGATATTCAAAGTGGTTTGTCATCACTGATAGTATAAAACAGATTTCAGTTATAGCGTGCCTATATCGTAAAACATTTTCTATGTGCTTAGTCGTATTTCTAACTACTTGCCTACACCATTTAAAACATGAATGAAACTGCTACAGCACATCATCTCATCTTTTACTACCACTGGGAAAATAACAGCTCCTCTTCGTCCCTTTAATATAAAATAGAGCTAAGACAACATATTTTGTGACCAGATCATTTCCTACCAACGGCACCTGAACGCACCAAGAGGCGGCAGTGCGCTCCTGTTTTGCTTGTTGTGTCCCACACCCGTCGCTGCTTCAGCAGCAACTTAAAGGAGAAATCCGGTCATTTTTGACCCCATTTCCGTTGTCCTCAGGGTCATCCCGACTTATTAGAAGCAAAAAACCCGACAAAAGTTGACGTTGCCTAGCCCGAGATCTGTACCTGCCTGGCAGCCTTCCAGACTCGCTCCAATGCTAACCCATTGGGGCACGTTATATCTGCTTTCCTGGGCCTCAGAAAACAATTCCAAGTCCTATGCAACACAGGTTGGGTCCGTACGAGACACCACGGCGCTCGTTTAGCTCAAATAGTGTTGCAAAACGACATAAATATGTGTGTTTTAGCATGAAGTAACTCACCTCAAATCACCCCGTAGACATTAGCAGTAGATAGCCGAGCGCCTGTCGTCCCTCCCAGTCACCGCAGAAACGAAAACGTTTTCTTCGTAGTTTTGATTTTGTAATCCACAAAGAAACGACCGAGCTGTGCAGTCGTCCTGTCCGTAATAAATCCATGAAGCTTTTATGTCCATATGTATGACTATGTTACAACATAGCAACGACTGCTTACAGCTAAACAGCAGCCCGTAGCCCAAACAATGCAAGTCTCGCGCAAGTTCCCGTCTGCCGTGTTTTCAAGCCAGTACAGTGAAAAATCTTGGACAGGGTCACTTTGATCTCACTCTGTTGATGAGAGACTGCAGTCTGCACACGCGACACGCGACTCCCACTCGTGCTGTCAACACAACTAGCAGGGACTGAGACTGCGCGAGATTTGTTGTCTTTGTAGCAGGTTCAACTGTCACAAAGGCTAATCTTACTATGTAGGCTAGCGCTAGTTACACTGTCATATGGACATGACGGCACTGCTCGATGGAAAGAAGTTTGTCACTGTATTGGCTTGAAAACAGCTCCAGAGTGAGGACGTCGGGAGACGGGAACTTGCGCGAGACTTTTGGCTCTCGGCTACTGTTTAGCTGTAAGCAGTCGTTGCTATGTTGCACTGCTCGGTCGTTTCTTTATGGATACAAAATCAAAATCTACAAGGAAAACGTTTTCGTTTCTGCGGTGAGTGGGACGGACGAGCGCCCGGCACGTTACTAGCTGTAAGCTATCGTTGCTATGTTGTAACATAGTCATACATATGGACGTAACAGCTTCCTGGATTTATTACGGACAGGACGACTGCACTGCTCGGTCGTTTCTTTATGGATACAAAATCAAAACTACGAGGAAAACGTTTTCGTTTCTGCGGTGACTGGGAGGGACGACAGGCGCTCGGCTATCTACTGCTAATGTCTACGGGGTGATTTGAGGTGAGTAACACACATATTTATGTCGTTTTGCAACACTATTTGAGCTAAACGAGCGCCATGGTGTCTCGTACGGACCCAACCTGTGTTGCATAGGTCTTGGAATTGTTTTCTGAGGCCCAGGAAAGCAGATATAACGTGCCCCAATGGGTTAGCATTGGAGCGAGTCTGGAAGGCTGCCAGGCAGGTACAGATCTCGGGCTAGGCAACGTCAACTTTTGTCGGGTTTTTTGCTTCTAATAAGTTGGGATGACCCTGAGGACAATGGAAATGGGGTCAAAAATGACCGGATTTATCCTTTAACAGTTTGGCCCATGATGGAAACCGTAAGGTGGCGTGCACACATACAGTGGCGTTTTCTTGCAGAGGCCAAGGGAAGCCAGGCTTCTTCAGTTGTTTCAGAATATAACCATCATTTAATAAAATCACTTTTTTTAACAGTTTCCGTAATCCCTCTGTGATGTCTCTGTCGTCTCTCTCCATTAATTATTGAGCGTTTCATGATGTGTAAAACAGCGCCCCTCTAAATGTTACGGCGTGAATGAGCGTTGAAAACATGTTACTGCACCCTGTTTTCTGTGTGGAGGCCAAGCTGCGCTGGCCTCCCTTGGTGGAAAAAAAAAGAATGATTGACCAATCAGGTGAGGCTATTGTCACGACACTGCTCCCCTGTGATTGGTCAGGACAGTGTAAAGGGAAGCCGTGAACCCGCTGGCATCAGGCCAATCAAATCACAGTATGTTATCGACGTCAACGTCAATGAATGAAATAACAGAAGATTTGTTGCTTTGTGTTCATCTCTTGATAAGATAGCTATTTTTTAAGCGCGATTATGGAGGGTGGAGATTTGGAGTATTTAGTAAAAAATTATTTCTGGGTATTTTATTTCTCTAACATAACATATTACAAATAACAAATTTAGCAACATCTGGTCCTTTTATTTCATCCGTGCATATTTTGATGATGCAGCCTGTCTTACCGATGTTTTCACTCCTTGTTTAGGGCCCACATGCGTAAAGGTCGAACCCACAGACGAACGGAGGTGAAGAGAGCCGGGCAGCGCCAACGGGTCCTTCTAGAGCAAGTGGACAACCCGAGAAAAGGGTCAAAACCACGTGGCCTCCAGCAGCATCTCCACCAGCTCTTTCACCGCTACGATGAAGAAGAAAAGGACAACAATGAGGAGGAAGAGCAGAAGAATGTGTAACACTCTCCCCCGCTCCCTGGCTCTGCCCATGTGAAAATCCCCCCTAATCCTATGCATTTGCCACATGCAATCCCAGTGTGCACCACGGCACCTCAAAACTACCACCGTCTTCCCACTTACGTCCTGGAAGATGAGCTTTTGTTCACGATTTGTTTTCTTCCCTGGCTCATGTAATGTGTTCTTGATTTTATTTTCATGTTCTGATGTTGTTTTTGCCTTTTTGTGTGACCAAAGAAAGCTTTCTGTTCCTTTTCTGTATAAATTTGACTTTCCATTTCAGAATTTATATTTTTGTCTTGACGCTATGTTAGAGCAACAAAAAAAAAAAAAAAAAAAACACAGAGGAATACTATTCACATCAACTAATGTAATTGTGGACATCTGAAATTGAAAGCCCAATACACATGAATGGCAAAAGTGACGTCATTTGTCCTAGGAAGAATGCCATTGTGGATATCTGAAATGACAATTGTGGATAGGAAGAATGTCATTGTGGATATCTGAAATGTTCTTTTTGACTAGGAAGAATTTAATTACAGATATCTGCAATACATATCCAGTTTAGCTATTAAATGATAAAACAGCCACTTATACTTTTTAAGGATTTTTAGATATCTTAAATTTAGTTTTGACTAGTACAATCAAAGTTGTAGATATCTTAACATATCATTTTTACTAGTAAGAATGTATTGTGGATATCTTTAATTACCATTTCTCCCAGTCAAAATTACATTTTGACTAGGAGAAATGCTATTATAGATATCTAAAATATAATTACAGATAGCAGTGCGGTTCGATTAAATGTTAAAACGGCTTGCCATAGCTACATTGCTAAATAAACAGTCACAGAAGGAAATCAAATGTATGGTAATTAAGTTACATGTCGGGCCGTCCATGTTTCATGGGGTTCAGTAAGACATGCTGAATGTAAGCTAACAAAGCAAACCGAGCTCATTAACGTGGTAATATTAATAGCTCTTGTTACATACAAAATATAAACAATATCCATTCATCAAGTAACTTACATCATCACCGACGCACACTGTTGTACAAAGGAATAAAGAAGAGCGCTGACGATCGGTGGAAGATTAACTCGACTATTTAACTGCACATAAAGTTTTATCGAACACACTGCGCATGTGCAAACAGTCCGTGAGTCTCTGCATGAAGCAGTTTGCTGTGACGTGTACTCCTCCCAGCAGGGAATTCACAACAGTATTGTCAGAATTATTACAAGCTGATTTTAAATGGTTTCTTCTGAAGATGTCTTAGTATATTTTTGATTTTGAGTTTAGTTTACATATCATTTTTGTTTGCCACTGGTGAATAAGTTCATCACAGCTATTTAACTCACTTGTCTGATATTACATTAGTGGTAAACATAAAAGGTGTTTCTGCTTTAATTATTGTTCAACTTTATCTGTAGTGGCACTTTCAAAGACAATTAGGTGACACTTAGTCAGCGGGAGTTTGATCTTCGATGCGTGTCCACAAACCAAAAAGACGTCACTTATATCTCAGTTGTTTCTTTTATTTCATATAGTTCTTTACAGCTCAAAAAATATTACTCACGATCGAAAGATGTAGCGTGACGCTCCCGCTGATTCTGAACAAAGACTGAAATCAGTAATCACACTTTTCACCTGCGCTTCACCTGGCTGCGCCCACAGTCCCCTTTGGGCGGGGAGCCCATCAGCACCTCAAATAATAGAATTAAATCAATCGGCCAATACAACCCGGCCCCTAATTATAAGGCAGGGGAACTTATAATTAACTAAAGCAGAGCATCATCACCGTTTCACTGTATCACAAAATTCTAACTACTTACTATCCTTATAGTTCATACATGTACATAACATAATATAGCAATACAGAAGTACTTGATCTTATGGGTCCTTGCTGTAAAAGAAAATAGTCGTTTCTGGGGCAGCGATCCGCCTACACCCCTTTCTCAATGTCAGTCAGTCGTCCGTCATTAGTTATTAGTCAAGTGTCAGTCTCACAGACGAGGCAGAGCTTGTCGATGGGCCTTTCGAGGGTGCTGCTCCTAGTCTTGACATGTACCCTCCGAACAAGACCTCTGGCGTCCAGCGTAGTCTGCTCCACTCTACCTAGTAACCATGAATTTCTTGGCGAGTTTTCATCCATTATCATAACGACGTCCCCAACTTTGAGGTTCCTTTTTATCCTGTTCCACTTTTGGCGCCCTTGAAGGCTTGGTAGATACTGTTTTGTTCATCTTCTCCAAAATACATTGGCCAGATACTGGGCTTGCTTCCACCGCCTTCTGGAGTAACAATCATGCTTGCTGAAGAGACCAGGGGGAAGCAGTGGCTTTTTCTTAAGTAGCAACAAATGATTTGGCGTTAATGCCTCTACGTCACCTGGATCATCCGACGTAGTGGTTATAGGCCTATCATTAACAATTGCTTCCACCTCACAAAGCAGAGTTTGTAGGCATTCATCGTCCATAGTTTGTTCACCAAGCATTGACTTTAATATTCTCTTCACCAGCCTTACTTGCCTCTCCCATATTCCACCAAAGTGTGTGTAGGGGCCAAAATCCATATTTGGTCTGTTTGTTTATTGTTTATTTTGAAAGGTCACTCATACTGTTTTTTGGTCATGTCACTTCCGTTTTGATTGACACATCGGTGTGGTTTAATCTATACACTAGGGCACTCGGAGCGGCTTGGGGTAAGAGAGAAAGGGGGTTAGTGGCGCTCCTTATTCATATTTTCTGTTTACCGTCAAATTGTCAAATAACCAATAATAAATCGTCAAACAATAAACATCACTGGACTTGGATTCATTTGAACGACGCGTAACTGCCTGGAGCCCACCTAAGCCTCTTAGCGACCTTTTATAGGAAAACTGTCGCTACAATTAGTAAACAGAAAATTCAATCCAAAAACACCACGGCATGGACGGAATTCAACGTTGCTCTTACCGCTTGGATCTCGATGTTCTGCACTGAACGAACTATGCAACACATTGGACTCTTTTCCGCGGACGCCTTGGATCAGAGACATAAGTGACAGCAGCGCATCACAGCCATCGGAAACGGTATGTTGGTTGATCCTTCTGTGTATTTGTTTGAAGTGGAACACAGTTTGGAGAGGCTGCCGTTTTGTCCATTGGGGACTGTTTGTTTGGGCTTGTGTTGGCGCGTGCTTCGTTTGTCGCGATCGGCAATTGTTTGGGCTTGTGTTGCGCGTGCTTCGTTTGTCGCGATCGGCAATTGTTTGGGCTGATTTGACTGTGTGGTGAGCAGTGGCCGCCGTGCTGTGCTGTTGTGTTGAAAATCGCATTGTGGCTGAAGCAATGTCATTACGGATTGCATTGTGTCTGTTGCTCAGTGCTTTGGTGAATTGTGCACGTTGAAAGTTCACATAATGAGTGACGCAAATGAAATGGAAAATACGGAGAAGAGAACGGTCAAGCTTACAGCCAAAGCGCTGGCTTGCAAAATGGAAACTCTTCAAAAGCAACGTCAATCTAATGTGACAAAAATGAAAGCACTCTCACGCGAAATTATAGAGCTCATGAAAAATGATGAAAATGCAAAGAAAGTGCAATTCAAACTGAATGAACTCAAACAACTGGATGAAAATGCAAAGGCAGCACATGAGTCAGTGATTGTTTTACTTCCCAAAGAGGAAAAGGTAACACAAAATGAGTGGTTTGGATGCGTAATAAAACACAACACAGACTTCACTAATGATGTAAAAACATGGCTCTCTGAGACTGAAAGACACTTTCAGCAAGCAAGAAATGTGACTGCAGATGTGTTTGCTGCACAATCAGTCATCTCTCCCATTCAACCTGAAGAGGAGGCACCTGTTGCACCTGTTGAATTAAAGGAAGATATACCACACTCTGTTCCAACTGCCATTCCTTCTCAACAGAATAAAGCAATATCTGACATGCAGGATGAAATTAAACCAAGTGACAGTGTGTCAAATGTTACCAACAGGAGTCACAAATCACATTCTTCATGCTCAAGATTTTCCACCACCTCATCTGCATGCATCAAGGCTGAGGCTGAAATGGCTGCTCTTATTGTTAAACAACAAATGCTAAAAGATAAACATGCCATAGAAGCACAAGAGGAGCAGCTAAGGAGGAAAAAAGAGCAACTGGAGCTGGATGGAAACCTTGCTGCTACAATGGCAAAAATGAAGATTCTTGGAGCCTCAAGTAGATCTGGTGTGCGTAGCCACAGATCAAGAGTGTCGGATGGTATGAACTCGTATATGGAGAAAAAACAACGTGAAAAGAAAACACAAATGACTGCCACTGCTGACGGAGACAGTACTCAAACCCAATCTCTCCCCACAGTGCCAGTGACAATTCAGTCAAATACATTAACTATGGATGCACATGTTACAATACCAACAACATTGCCTGCTCCTAACAATGGTGAACAGAGCAACATGCTTAGCATCATGGAAAAGCAAAATTACATCAC